>NC_040880.1:33525311-33833709 GCF_003676215.2 Rhopalosiphum maidis | reverse complement strand
TTAAGCAATATAAACAATCAAATAGTGAAAAAAAAGTTAGCAATATTATTTATACTAATTTTTTTTTATCGTTTAAATAGTGTGAATTTGCGACACTCAAATTCTTAGGCAGCACAGTTACTGCTATATTCTATATTGATAAAAAATTTTCTTCAGTCATTATCTATAAACTGTATAATTTAGATTTTCTGTAAGACTATTATACGAATGAATACTAGTGCGCTGTTTTAAATTATATAGACATTTTTCTGAAAATTATTAACCGGCATAACAACTTAGAAATAATAAAGTAAGTTGCCACACACGACAACTTTTTTATTAAAATCAATTATTTTTCAAGAAATTTTTGTCAGCTTTGGCGTAGTTTAAAATTATAAATTAATCATGAAAAATACATTTAATATATAACTTTAATTATTACGTTTTATACTTGGTATATGGTCAATAAATGGCAATAACGTTTTATGATATTTTTTAAGTATAATATCTGGAATATGAAGGTCGTATGTATTGTACATAAATTTAAAGTGTTGTAAATTAATTAATAATAAAATATATTCAAGATTGTATTAAAAAATACAGATACTACTGATTTCTGATTTTGTAATTATATTATGTAACTAACTGGATTATTTAAACATGGTTATTGGATAAAGAGGCGATGTATCTAATGATCGTAGGATATTCGTCATAAACCACATTAAGGAAACGATGATCTCCATAATCAAAGAACGTGAATCAAAAATTATATATAAGTGATTATCAAGACTGGTAAACTCTAATAAACACCTTTTAGTTACTCAATATATTATCAGAAACTAAGGTTCTATGGAAACTTTAATGTTATAAGCGTCAATGTAATGGTTTATAATTTCCACCATTTCTGTAAGATTCCGATTAAATAAACGTTTACAACTGTAATGTAGAAAGTTTGGAAATCTTAAAAGTTAAAACTGTTATTATTTAAATATGCATGCAATAATATGCGACAATTCAATTTAATTAACGATTAATTAAATATCATAGATCTCTTACGGTAATTTATCTTATTTATTTTATTTTTATACGTTATAACCACTACAAAGTTAGACTTTTTAATAATTTAAGTACAAATTTCTACACAACTTTATACAACAATAGTTATTGTATTTATTATGTCATTAGTCATGACTCGTTAAAATATAGTTTAAATTCTTATAGAATGCTTTTGTGGGATTTTAGTATTATTAATTGTTATTACTTATGAAGTTATGAACTATAATTATAACTTAAAAGCTTATTTGTCTTGATTGGCTATAAATATGAGTTTAATTAAAATCAAATCATGTAATGTCTATTATTTGGAGAATTTTGAATAATTTTATTCCCTAATCACAATAAAGGTAATAATTATAAAAAATTACATAAAAAAGAGGTTTTAAAAAAAAATTTATAACTAAGAACATATTAATATTATATTTATCTGTTGTGACAAAATTAATTTTAGTCAAAGTATAAAATTTATGAATATCTTTTGAATTAATTTTACACTAATAGTGGCAAAATAGTATAGGTATGTCGTGTGCAGTATGCATACTAACTATAATTATTTAAACAAAGTACATACATGGTTAGGTAAACAAGTTTAAAAAAATATTATGTATTTGTCTTTTCACTAAATTAGTTAAAATAGTTAAGACGATAAATTGTAGTACTAAAGAAAAAAAGATCACAGAAAATCTAGATATTAAAAAAAAAAATTGTAAATTTATGTAACCTTAATATAGTTAGGCATGAATAGTCACCTATAAGAATATATCTATAGTAAATTAACTTTTGAATTTTATTCAGTTAGTATGGTAATATTATACATGTTAAAATATGTAGGGAAATAATGAAAAATATCACCAGTAGTATATTGTATATAATAAGTAGTTACGCTTTAATTGAACAGTTGAAGGACAAATATAAAATTCATTCAAATTACCGCAATATAATTTTGGTATATTGACAAATAAAAGGAGTGTTACTATAAAAAGCTTTGTTTAATATTGTTATGCTAATCTATAGTAACAAAACATAAAAATATACAGTTATTATATTTAATAATTTAGTTCTATTAAAAGAATTTTGATCACTATTTTGTACAATAAAAAGGTTAGTAATTCAAATTAATTATACTTTATTTATATATCATTATAGTGTCGTATTAATGTCTTAAATAAAAACTGTTGTAAATGGATAAATTTGATATAAGCAAAATAATTCTAGCACATTCGAAAATTAAAGTTTATAAATGTTTATAATATTGTATTAAATAATTTTTGAATACCTATATGTATGTGTCTAACCGGTATAATTCTCGTATAATAGTATTATCTGTATATAATATACCAATATACCGATATACCATATATTTTAGGTACGCATATCTAACCATAATACCACATCTTAGATTAACTTTATGACTTATTTACAATTGTATGCTTCAATAATTAATGAAAATCACTATATAAAAGAAAATTGTATAACTATGATAAAAACGATATAATATATTAAGCAACATACTATTTTAAATGAATTTACCAGTTAATTATAATGCATCTGTTTGGTAAAGTTTTAATAGAACCTAGAAAATACAGATAACTGATTACTATTACAGTATTACCTAATAATTTTTTTTCAGATATACCTTAACGTTTAACCCACTGGTTGACAAATTTATTTGAACTATGGTTATTTTAATTAGTTTGTATACAAATTCTATAATTCTAGAAAAAATAACAAATAATAAAACAATGAATTCTAATAAAATGTGTTTATTTTTATATTTACTATTAAAAACAGAAAAGTCAGTCTTAGAAAATGGAAACATTTAACAATTGTTTCCATATTAGATACAAATCAATAGCAATAACGTATGTAACAATATAACAAAAATTAAAATGAAATTAATGTTAAAAAATTAAGTATTCGTTTTAAAATTTCACAGTAGCTTATTTTTTAGTATAAGGGAAGCTTTCTCCTGGTGGTCCATAACTATCTTGTCCTGGGGCTGAGTAAGTGTCTCCGCCATGACCACCAGAGCTGGAACCATGGTCACTACCCGAGTAGCCTCCAAAACCTCCCGAACTACCTCCGTATCCACCAGATGAGCTTCCACCGTGTCCTCCGAATGAACTACCTCCGTATCCGCCGGATGAGCTACCTCCGAATCCACCGGATGAACTTCCTCCGTATCCACCAGATGAGCTTCCTCCGTGTCCTCCAAAAGAACTACCTCCGTATCCACCAGACGAACTTCCTCCGTGTCCTCCGAATGAACTACCTCCGTATCCGCCGGATGAGCTACCTCCGTATCCGCCAGATGAGCTACCTCCGAATCCGCCGGATGAGCTACCTCCGTATCCACCAGATGAGCTTCCACCGTGTCCTCCGAATGAACTACCTCCGTATCCGCCGGATGAACTTCCTCCGTGTCCTCCGAAAGAACTACCTCCGTATCCGCCGGATGAACTTCCTCCGTGTCCTCCGAATGAACTACCTCCGTATCCACCAGAGGAACTACCCCCATGTCCTCCAAATGAGCTACCTCCGTATCCGCCGGATGAGCCACCTCCGAATCCACCGGATGAGCTACCTCCGTATCCGCCGGATGAGCTACCTCCGTGTCCTCCGAAAGAACTACCTCCGTATCCACCGGATGAACTTCCTCCATGTCCACCGAATGAGCTTCCTCCGTATCCACCGGGTGAACTTCCTCCATGTCCACCGAATGAGCTTCCTCCGTATCCACCAGATGATCCTTTGTGATTACTAGCAGAATACCCACTAAATAAGATTCCACTTGAAGATCCACCATAACCTCCAGCAGAACTTCCATAGCTTCCTAAGGAACCACTGTAGCCTCCTGATGAACCTCCATGACCACCCGAAGATCCACCATATCCTCCTGATGAACCACCATATCCGCCAGAAGATATACCGAATCCTCCAGATGAACCACCATGACCGCCGGAAGATCCACTGTAGCCTCCTGATGAACCTCCATGACCACCCGAAGATCCACCATATCCTCCTGATGAACCTCCATGACCACCGGAAGATCCACCATATCCTCCTGATGAACCGCCGTAACCACCGGATGATCCACCAAATCCTCCTGACGAACCGCCGTAACCACCGGAAGATCCATGGTCACCGGAAATATATTCATCGGACGAGCTGTCGTCATAGCTACTACCACCATGGCCACTTGATCCAGAATCATAAATACCAGAAGATCCGTGACCTGAAATAATATATCAATGTATTGCATAAATAAATATATTGTGCAGGATAACATTTTAAGTTTACATTAATTTTTATTATGCTCTTACCGCTATACGAATCATCTCCACCACTGCTATAACTACTAGAAGATCCTCCATAACCACCAGATGAACTACCATGACCACTGTGGCCAGAATAATGATCATCGTGGTGTTCGTAATGGTGAACTGGTTTTTTTACATAAACTTCCTTCACGATTGTTGGCACATGCACACGAATATGTACACTGCAAATTTAGTTTGAATATTATGATTAACATTAAACTTTGAAGTTACATATATAATGCGTTTAAAATATTTCAATTGAAAATGTTATAAATTATATCGCTGGAAATTTCAGTATAATTAAACTAAAAATATAATAGCCGGGTTGCATAAAAAATTGATTAATTTAATGGTTTGCTGAAATATAATGGACGAATCATGTTTAAGGGTCTATTTCAGCTTACTATTAACTCGTGCTTAATAATTCTTTATGCGATCTGACTTAGATATTTTATTTAAAATTGTAAAATATAATATTGAGGGTGAATAGACTAATAATTATACTCACTGTTCTTTGCCTCCAAATGTTGCATATGTGGTGTCGAATGTACTGGCGATTGCAAGGAAACCGAAGACCTGCAAAATACGTAAAAGAATTGTAAAGTTATATTATTGTTTTACATATAATATGTTTATGCAGATATGTGTCGGTGTTACGAATATGAGAAAACGGTTATATAATCACACGATGACGTGTGTGTCGTAGGCGTGAGAACGTATTTTTTTTTATTTTATCGGCACAAGAAGAAGAACTAGTTTTTAGGAAGAGCACATTTATTTTTATCGCCGGTCGGTCACTCCGGTCAGGTCATCGCGTGCGGCCGGTGAAAGGTTTCCAGCATTCGGGCAGGTCGCTGCTGAGTGAAAGTGATAATTCTGATAATAATTTTACGTGCCGTTTTATTATTAATAATTTGGAATAGCCCGTGGGCCAACAGTTCTATACAATAATAATAACAAAAACATACGGGAAGCCTTCATCAAACACGAGTAGCTTAGATTCATGCGTAACGTATCATCACTTTCCCTGGCGGGGGTGGATAGATAATTATTGTGTGTCCGGAAGTAACATAATATTATATTATCGTGATCGAAAATAATGATATTATTATAATATGTATGTTTGAATTTTGTTCATGATTTGCCATGTGTGATTATTGTGGATGTATAAATAGGTATACCTAATACTATTTTCTATTTTTTTGAACACTGAAGTTAAGTAAATTTTATAATACAATCTAAAATCAATAAATGTATCATTCAGGGGGTTAAATACAAAAGCTGTACTTTAAGTAGATAGTAGAAGTTAATTTATATTAACTTTTAGCTTCATACGATGATTGCAAGAAAATTTAGAGGCTTTTGAGTGGCCGTAAAAGTTTTACGTAGGTAAAAGAAAAAATTAGTATACGGCTATGACAAAATTTTTTCGAAAAAAATTAAATTTGCTATTAATTTTACTGTCAAAAACCTTAATACACTGTGTTTTGTTGTGAATCGTTTATAGAATGTGACAATCGTTAATAATTTTTGGATTTAAAAACTATAACACACGCTGAACACATCCAGCCAAGTGATTTATACCAAAAATCAATTCCCGCGATACTAAATCCTTATTGTAAACATTGAAGCGTGACGAGTTAATGTCATCGAAATCATTATATTAAAACTTTGACGAAGCGAGACCGAATTCAAGATAAGTTAATTACATCTTTGTTTAAATATTCATACTTTTATCGGCGTAAAGGTTTCATTTTTAATCATAATTTATGATATATTTATTTATTTAAATAATCGATTGAATGTCGTTTAAGTCACTCATATAATAATTACTTAACTATTTTTGGTTCATTACATGATAATATACACTATAAATAAACTTATATTTAAGCACTTTTAGTATAATTGGTAAGAAAACCTAAGAATGAAAAAAATACTATTTTTAATCAAACTAATGCAAATTATTGAAGTTCTTAAAAAAATTTTTTTATATAAATTTGTTTAATTTCAAATAATGTAATATAGATAAGAAACAATTTAAGAATAATAAAGTCATTAAATATATTATATGATGCAATATAAATAAATCATACTTTTGGAATGGAAGGATTTTTTATACTACGGTACATAGTGTCATAGTTTAAGTATAGTGTATATTATTAAAATTTCAAATTAATATTTATTGATCAAATTATACATCAATTATTATGTTTATGAAAATACTTATTATACACATATATAAGTATATTTGTGTATTATTATCTACGCACTAAAAAATTAGGTTTTTCCTTCGCGGCTTCGCACGTGTGTAGAACTGTGGAAGCAAATCAATAATTTATAATATTTTTATTTTATTTTATATAATATAAAGTTTTTTAAGAAACACTATTTTTGTGGTTCGTTAATGTTTAACTTATTTTGAAATTGTTAAGAAATCACAGTCAATTTTCGATTAGATAATAAGATTCTTGTAAATATAATCCAAAGTAGGTCGAAATTGGATCATTAGTTTTGTCGTAACGTTGTCAAATAGTTTCGGAGAATATAGGTATATCGTATATAGTGCCTATATATTTAAGTTCAATTTATATTTCATTCATGTATATACTTTTAAGTTATTAATATTTTTATACTATGAATAATAATACATTTTAATAATATTAAAATGTTGAAAAAAACTATTGTTAGGTTATCATTATAAAAATAAGCAAATTGTATTAGTCTTACTTACAAATCAAATGGCACGGTAATTTTCACAAATTATTCATTTTATAAATAATTAAAATAAAAAATAAAATAATGAATACAGTTTGATTTATGACTATTAAATCGTACGCATTATTTATTAATTTATTTCAAAAATATATATTATATTGTATTTTAAATTGTTTTTATTGTATCTATAAAATAAACAATTTTATTATTTGAGTATTGCAAACTAAGAAAATGTATGATAATTTTAGATTTGTTTTTCCTCAGTTTTAAGATAATTAATAATACATAAATCTAAATAGTTTAGTAGGTATTTTAAATGGTGTTTTTAATAATTCACAATAAACTTGATTATTATTGAAAATAATATGTTTTTACAAAGTTAATATTTAATTAAAATATATATGTTTTATCAATAAGTATTATTTAAAATGTATTTTATTAAAAAATCGATAATACTTTTAATGCAAATTAAATTTATTTTGATAAAAATAAAAATGGCTGATTGTTAATTAAGTAATAAGCAAAACAATAAAAAAGTATGTTAACAAAAATATTATTTTTATAGATTATTATTGAATAATTACTAGTATCAATATCATCGGTTGCACTTAATGATTTTATTTAATGATTCAAAGACTTAAATTATACTTTAAAAAAAAGAAATTAATATAAAAAGAAATTAAAATAAATAACACTATTTTTAATAAGTTATAAATAGCTTTAAATGTTGAAAAATCATTAAACTTATTGTAAATAACACTCTACGCATACAGTCTAAATATTTGATAATATATTTTTATGTACTTTGAATGTATTCCAAGTAAAAGAATAATAAAGTCAATTATATTATTATAGTTTTAAAAGTATCACACGATGGTATAGTAAAAAACATATTATGTGTTGTTTACTTACTACGATTGATAAAGTGCCCATGTTGAATACAATAATATTATGATCGGATGGCAGGAACGTCTCAATAGATGTATTATTAGCTACACTTCGTGTATGGCAATAAAATCTACACTGACCACCGTAACGTACAATAGATATTATATAGGGTACTTGTGGTTATCAAAATCGCCGACGAACATGTGAGTAAACCCAACTGGCGTCTGTCGGTTTTATATCCGAAAGTCGCCAACCGTAAAGTCGAATGTCTGGTGGGGCTCACGGTGCCGGGTAATTGTTGTGTATCAGCGGCAACGTCGTCAGAAAACAAGACGCCTCGGTGTAGGTAAAGGTAGGAAAGTACTGCAACAACAATAATGTAACACTATAGAGCGGGTGAACAGAGGTTATAGACAAAATGTTCTTCAAAAATTACACATTATAATAGTAATATTATTAAAGATGTGCATACATTTCTTATTAAATAGCTTAAAACTTGTAGAAATTTAGAAAATAGTGTTGCCCTTTTTCCCTTTTTCCCATATTGTACGTGCATAACATAGTTTTTAAATTTATTACACGTGAATAGTAATTAATAATAATAGTATACACAATATATTGTATAGTAAAGTATATAATATATTATTGTATAATTTGTATAGAATTCAACTAATTAAAAATGCTGTGTTAGGTAACTAATTAATAATGAATAAACTACTGAATGATTATAGTATTTTAGTAGTAATGTGACAATATATAGGTAAAAATAATATAATTTGAGAACGCGCGACTTGAGAAAAACTATGATTTAAGGAACAGTCCGATGTATTAAATTTGTTTTACAAATATATGCAAAAGTATAATAATATATTTCTTGAAATAAAAGCTTAATTATTTTCGTTTAAAACTGAAAATGCATTATAGTGCAGTATTATAGTGGATTGTATATATTGAAAATTAAAAAAAAACAATTAAGATCTTTCATTTTCATAACTTTAAAACTTACGTCTATTACGTAAAATCAATGATAATTATTTATATTGATAAAAGTAAAAGTAAATGCTACTTAGTAGATATCGATTTACTTCTTTATTGATTAAGTAAATGTATTGGCTATGTTAAATTTGAATCAACAATTCTGTTAGTTTATTTATCAAAAAATATTTTATTTTTATTACTGTAAGTGATCCAATGTTCTATTATTAGATTGAACTTATTTTTCCCAAAAACAAACTGAATTTAATGTTTATATAATACTAATAGTGTTTATCTATTTATATAAATAAAATTCTGTTCATTGGTAAGCGCATAACTTGAAAACAAATGGAACAACTATTAGGCTTATTTTTAATTAAATAATATAACAAAATATTTAAAATGGTGAAAAATTTTAAGTTCGAATTACAAAATTGCATATTTTTATTTTTAAGAAAATTTTTAGGTTTCTATAAGAATAAAGTATGAAAATCCTTTTATTAAATTTTCAAAGTTAAGATATTGAAACTTAAAATTTTTTTGATTTTGATTAGTTTTAAAGATATTAACTATATACGTTCGTAAAAAAAAAAATTAAGAATGTCAAACATTTATATAATTTTTAAGTATTAACTATGAGTCGATTTAGCTATACCAGAAAATACTCTCAACTTTTAAAATCAATTCTTTTTTACTGCTGCTTTAAAGTTGAAATAATATAAAACATATCAAACAATATCATTGTAAAACCAATACATTCATCGTTTTTCCTCAGAGTCATAAGTGAAACACATCGTCATATAATATACATTTTAAGCGACTTCAATATTGTCGACTAAAATGAAGAAAAAGAACAAAGAAAAGCTGATACAATGATATCAATAAAATTGTTTAAAAATTAAAAAAAAAATAGACCTCGGACGTACCTATACGGTTTTTGTGTTCAAATAATGTATTTTATATTTCGTTAGACTTTAACTGTTCAAATTGGATGTCATTCAAGGATTAAGCCGAATCTACGTGCACTATAGAGGACACATGTAATTGTTTTTCGCTTGTGGGAATATTCAATTTAAAATTGAAAGATTATTAGTTATTATCTTATAGTTATTTGAGGTCAATGTGATTCCGATATAAACATTTCATTAATTTATTTTTTTGTGAAATTACCTTCGAAGTAAGTAAGTAAATTATTTTTTTTTTTATCTGTATGCTTTGTAGTTAATAAAAATAATATTCATTGTGTTTAGTCACAGGATACATGGAATAAAAAGACATAGGCATAGTAAAATATATATTTATCTATACTGGTTATATTAATTTATTTTAAATAAAAGATTGGTATTTAATATAAAACTCCAAGAAATTTGTTGTTTGGTACCTCCATTAGAAAACATAGTTATATGCAACTTATTTTACTTAGTCAGTTTAAGTTAGTTTTTTTAAATGTATGAGCTTCATGTAACATGTAAGAATGAATATGAAAACTGAATTCATAATTGAAAAAAAAAATAGTTTTTTTTTTAATAATTCAAACATTTTATTTGCTTAAACGGTTTTAAAGTTTTATTTTATTTTATTTTTTTTAATATTTTAAAATTGATATAATGATTTGTTTCAAGTGTGATAATAATATAAAGTACATTATAAAGTAACATTATTTTGATATTGTCTAGTACCATGATCTAAACACAAAATATGTATTTTATAAAAAAAATTTAAATTATAATAAAGTTGTATGTTTTTTTTCTAAGTGTTTATTAAAATGTTTTAATTGTTTATATATACATTTTTTTGAATAAAATTACTTGTTTAAAACATTTTAAAAACAATTTGTTTACACACATTCCAACCCTGGAACAACTGGTATGGATATTGTATTACATTTTAATGAATAAATTATAAAAATTTATGATTAATCATGTAATATTATTATCAAATGATTTTGAATATGTGCAATGTATATATTAAGTATATTAAGTATTTTAAAAAGCATTATTTATTTTATTATTTTTTTAATAGTATATTATTATTTAAACGCTAGATTGCTTTTACATAATAATATTATTTTACACTAACTTTGCTAATATACAATCATCAATTACTTTGTAAACCATAAGATTTCTGTACTTTTTTTCATGACTGATTTATGTTTTATTAATTTTTAATTACAAATTGCTATTAAGTCAAATGAAATCTCACATGTTCACGTAGGCATTCTATTTGAAAATAATAGAAAGAGTGTAAATATTTCACTCTAATTAAACAATGAACGTTCAACTTGGAATACGAACAATGTGAAAACATTTCCGGAAATAAAATAAGCGTTGAGTATTTTGTATTATATGCTTTTGTGTATTTTGCACACGAAAATACATAGAAAAGATTATGTTTTAATCATTATACATAATTGGTCAACAATATTGAATTCCTAATATTAACAGATATTTAAAAACATATCCTATAAAGTTTCTATTAGATATAATATAAGAACTATAATAGGTTCATTAGCTTTTATTATAAAACATATGTGGGTGTATATCGGTAATGTTAATATTTGTTTTTAGGGAAAATCGGTGTATTTTATCAATAATTTATTAACAATTTATTTATTTAATTTTAAAATAATGAATAAAAATTGACAAAATAATAAAATCCCATAAATTTGTTTATAATAAAAAATGTATATATACAATTTTATATGATCACATAAAAATAATTAATTGATTTATAAAGACGAGTAGTGCCTTTTTGAGGAAATTAAATTTATTCTAAACATTTTTCAAATTCATTTTTTTTTACTTTTCAACAAATTCAATAATTATATTATTAATCCGAGTATCTATTAATCAAAATCAATCTTTTGTTTTCTATTTTTTGAAATGTTAATTAATAATTACTATTATAAATTTATAACACAATACACAATAAAGACATCACCTTCACGCTCAAATATATGCACCTATATCAATTATTTGTTATATTATACATAATTTAAAATTAAAAATTTCGGAATTTCATTTCATCATAAAGATTATCAATTTAGTATTTTACAAATTAGTATTTTCAATTTAAATAGGTATTAATTATCGTATACTATACATTCGTCACATCGATGGCCATTTTATTAAGTAAATATTTAACACTAGATATTTTGGAATTAATTTTAACATATATTTAATTAGCATTATTATTACATAATAGTCTTGAAATAATAATTTGTTTCGTCTCTATGAAATTATTAAACGACTTGAAAATTTAAATTTTTAAATTAAAATATTAACTTTTGAACTCCCTCGAATCATTCGTATTTTTCATATTATATTATGTTAAACGATCCAGCGTAACATATTTTAATTTATTTGAATCAATTTATTTATTTTTAAATTTTTAATTAATATTATTGGTTATTAATAAATTATTAATTTTCAAATTCTCATTTTTGAACTTCGACCTACAATTACTTAATAATTAATGATAATATACAAAAATATGTTCATATAACGTACATAAATGAAATTATTGTACTGGAATATAAGTTTTTGTTTTTAAATTTAATATGACTGAGCAAATAATTAATGTTAATATTATAAAAAAACTTATTGACAGAATAATTAAAATTAAAATATTTCTTCGAAAAATTGATAACAAGTGATTTATTTCTTAAATCTCAAATCATTATTTATATTTCCGATGTCCGTAAAATATTTTCAAAATATATTGAACCGACCATATAGCCATACTCTGGATATTATTTATAACACTTTTATTTTTAAATATTTTATTTTAATACAATAAACAATTATGCAATGTTATGCTATTGCCTATTACTATATATAATTATTATATTTAATCATAAAATCAAAACCCCTTAAAATTCGCGAACATACAGATTGTGAAACATAATAACTGTAAGGCTATAAAAGAAACGATCTTACAACTTAATTTTTGAAACAAATTAAATCATGTTTGTTCGCATATTTATAGATAATTTTGCTGATTGAATAACAATTTACTGAGTACCAATACGTCTCTTATAACGTAACGTAATAAAAGGTTTATAACCACAAAAAACACATAAAATAATAATATGTTATACACTTATACGTAATACGTACCTTCGTTGTTAATTTTATGGCAATATGGCAATAAATATTTCGTAATATTCCAAATTTGTCAAATTATTTTCTATAAAATAAAAAAATATATACAAATTGGGCTAAATATTTTACTTTACGTCTAAAAGCATATTATTTAGTCTTTGGTGTACCTACAGGCTACATGTACCACAATTTGGGAATTTTTTTTGAATTATAACTGGATTTTAAGTCGATTTCGCGTATTGACAAATTTAAAAAATCATATCTTCACTGCACAAGATAATAAATGCATAACTCATTTTACACATTATATCTCAGTGTTATTAGAATATAATTGATTAATTAGTAGTTACACCCGTGTAGTATATGATTACAAAAAAAGTGGTTTTATTTACAATCGCTATTATAATTTTAAAATATAATAAAATTTACATAAATATTTCGTAGAACATTTATCGTGGGTTTTTTTTTTTTTTTAATTGTTATATTGTGCAATCTTTTCATAGGCCTACAAAATAAGGAGAAAAACAACAAACCGTCTGCGCTCGTTGAATATTAAAAACATCGTTCATTATGGTCTATTTTATTCATCACGATTGCGATCTATATTCGAGAGATAAAAACAATTGTAAAGTCAAGTATCGCATTGGGATTTTTTTGTTCTCTACGCCAAGTCGACAGTTTTTGTAAACCATTTATACAAACTTGAAACATAAACACAGTACGTTATAAATATGTATTTGTGTGTATGCATTGTTATACACACATATTATGTATATAAGACCGCGGACAGACGGTATATTATGCACATTCGTAAAATACATAACTACCGTACGTCGACCCGTCTATGGACTATGATGATGCGCCTACGTATACGACGTTTTTTGGCAGTGATCGAAAGAAATTATCGACGAAATCGAATAAGCACAATATAATATTATAACAATATTATAATTATTATAACGGTGATGTATGTGTCATAGTGACTCGATGGCCGTCGAAAGCGATTTGGCTACGCTTGTGTGCAAATTTTTCTGAAATTTCACACCGAATAGATACATAGGTATAAGTACTTAATGTATAATAATATGCACGCGGTGGACGTGTTCTGTAGCCGGAGAAGAAAACGAAACTACAACGATTGCAATAATAATAATAATAATAATACGATGAACGATGAATAGAAAAACCGAAAGCGCGAGAGAAAAAATGCCGTTAACGGGGGCGGAAACCATGGCAAGTTTTCAATAATGTACCCGCCAAACCGTATATAGTATTATACAGTATACTTAGTAAGTATGTATAATTTATATACAAGGTGATTCACCAAGCATGCGATAACCCCTTTATTTTTAAATCGATAATGTAAAATCTGATATTTTTAAATTTGTTAATACTTTATGACTATATTTTTGAATTTTTGAGATTTTTTTGTACTTCTTATAGAGAGTGTCCCGTGGAAATATAAAATTTTATTTTTGTTTTTAAAATAAAAACCACAATTTTCGACTATAAATTAATTAGCGGATATTTTGTCTGAAATTTTTGTTTAATCAAAATAAAAATTCGAACGATCAGCTATTGAATTATTTAACTTAGTGAACTAAGGATACAAAGTCTTTGCGATTTGAAAAATTTAGTAATATTAATAATAATCAACAGTTATAATTTCTAAAAATAATCTAAGTAAAATAAAAACTAAATCCAATACTACACATAATTTATACTTTTGTGAAATTATTTTTAAGGACTATTGCCTTTATTATATTAATTTTAATAACAGTGAAACTACTTATTCGAATTTTGAATTAAGTATATCAAAGTGTTTGGAAACATAATCTATTAAATAATTTACAGTAGAAAAGGTAGGTTCTCATTTGAAATATAGAGGTTTGCATCGCCATATAGGACACTCCTTAGCGGGCAATACAAAAATATCTTGAGAATTTAAAAATATGTTCATTTAGTGTAGTGTATATAAAAACTTCCGAAATCACAATCCAAAAATGTATCGTTAAAATTGTTAAAACGAGGGTGAGCATATGATTGCCGAATCACCCTGTATATCATTTAGGCATCGGAATTTCGACGACAATCGTACAGAAAATGACGTGTCGGAGGTTCTTATGCAGCCGTCAAACTCGCGCACGTTTCCGCGGCCGTCGCACATATACGTCAGCCAGACTGTTGCGATAATATATAATAATATTATTATCGTAGGTAGTGCGGCATTATATTATACGGGCGTAGTACACACATACGCATAGTAATGAAGATGGCAGCTGCTTGTCCTTTCACCTCGCCACCGCGTACCGTGGTAACAAATAACAATGTAATAGGTATAATCACAACTCAATGGTATACGATAATATTATAACGGACGTATAATAAAAATAATAATAATATTATGTTTTGATACGACGACGGTGCGGCGCAACGGAAGAAACAACAAATTGTTTTCCCTCAAAAATATCCAAAATAATATTGTGCAACTGCCGCTGAGGCGGTGGCAAGCTAAACGTACCATCATCACGAGTGTATAATAATAATATTAATATTATTATCGTTGTAGTCATCGCCGCCGCGGGTCGTAACCGTACCAATACGGATGTGAATCCGCGCGGTATACCTAAATCATAGCGTATTACATTACACTGCGGCGGACCGGACGAAGATGCTGCGTGTTATGGCGACGTTGATAATGGTATGGTAACGACGTAATAATGTAACGTGCGATGGCTGTAATCATATTTAAATTGCAAAACGTAGGTTGTCGTAGCCCGAAGGGACGCCGCCGCCGGGCCGGAGACGTGGCGGACGAACGCACGTGGTTGCGCGCATCACGATTCCGCGGGCTTACGTATGGCGGTCTGTATAATAATAATACAGCCGGTATAATATATTAACACGCCCGCGAGTCGTGTTATAATCCGACGAATATCGTAAAAAGAAACCGATTGCGATCCGATAGCTTTTTTTTCTTTCTATTACCTGCTCCTTACGTTTTCTCCCGAGTTCAATAATAATATAATACCATATGACGGTAAAAGTGCGTATAAATGGCCGTAAAATATTATATTTTAATTAATTCCTTATGCATAATATGTTTTATAATATGCCACTATCGGCACACACATTCGGATAAATGGTAGATACACCAATAAAAGTGTGTGGGTTCTTTACCTATATGTCAAAACCTTTAAATAAAACTCTGGACAGAAAAAGGTAATGTCTGATTTTCATTGGATCCGATGATCATAGAACTTATTAACATTCATTTTAAAAAAAAGAACGTATTTACCTATTATAATTTATTAATTCTGAAAAGAAGCACTCATTTTTAATTATACGCTTTTGGATATAAATAAAATAAATAAATAAATAAAATTAATAAACTAATAAATATTTATTTACGGGTTTAATGAATGACTTGCGTCAATATTAATTTATTTTCGTTTGCTGTACCGATAGTTTTTTCGTATATTTATCGGATATTTATTGTAACATTATTTTACATTATAATATTTATCAAGAATATTTATTCAATCTTTAAATTAAATTTATTTCGATTTATTTTGTTTGCGTACCTAGTATTATATAATAGCATTCATAGAATTTTTATATTTATTATTATTCAATATAGTAATCATAACTCCCTATATCCAATACAAGGTTTGGTTAGGGAGGTAGGTTAATAAAATCTGTATCTAAGTATAATATAATATAGTCATTAATATGCATTTGATTTTTCTAATCAAAAAATAATAAAAATTATGATGTATAATAATAATATTGTACTTTAACGATTTTCAAAATCAATGTAATATTATATTTATATTATTATTTTAAAATTGTAGCTATTTATAATTACCATGATATAATAAACAATAATATTTGTGATTTAAAAATGCAAATAATACCGACATCTATTAATACTTGTAAATAGATTTTACGTAGGTAATATTGAAACGAATGTAATCTTAACATCACACGTTTAATTAAAATCCGAGTGCCATTTGAATATTTTACCTTATAAATTAAGCTTTATCCATACAGCCTTCTAAATATTATTATATAACAGTTTTATTTTCATTAAATGGTACACGTCTATACAATATATTTATTAGTATATAAGCTGTCGACGTTGTGTTACGATCGTTTGTTTGATGAGGATTTCGTAGGTTAAATCGATTTTATACGATGCGTCGTTGTTTAAACGGCTGTGCGATATACAAATAAATATTGTGCATGGCACAAAAACACATATAAATGTACTATGAATGTACCTACACGGAGCTACATGAGAACAACAGACTTTTGGCGACGAAGCAGCAGCGTTCCAAATCAACGATCAGTACCGAATAAGGTATCAATGGTAATTTATGGCATCTAACGTGTTTATTGTATAATTAATAATTAAAGTAAATTTCCCACGGCAACATAGATGGATTGTTAAAAACGTTCAGTCTTTGTCGGAACTCCATCTCTGGCGCGGTGGCATCCGGTCGCAAAGTATTAGTAGGTATCTGGTGCTTATGCAATAAAGGTAGTATTATACATTTATACGCAATGTGTATGTGTTGTGTAAAATGTTGGAACTCTCGGAGATATAATTTATACACCCCTAACGATTAATATAAGATTAATATTACGCTTATTTCATCCGTGATCGAGACTCTTAAATATTTTCTACACATTTGATGTTTGTATTATATATTTCAATGATATTAAAATGTAACTAATCTTGTAAATTAATAAATAAAAACCGTTTAATAATTATTAAAAAAAAAAATATATATTCTTTCATATTATAACAAATTAATATAATAAAACATAATAATAAATAATATTAATAATACAACATCTGCGATCCATCTGTTCTGACTCTTATATTATAGGGATTATGAATTCGTATGTAAAAATCGATTTTTTTTTCCTACTTTTATTCTAGTACAATAATACGTATACCATATTATCTGTGTGTATAAAAAAAAGTTCATGACTGACTGATTGACTGATTCATAACCAACATACAGCCAAAACTATAATAGTTAGAGACTTGACATTTTATAATAAGTAGTACCTTCATATAAAAGTGCGCCGAAAAAAGGTTTTCGCGAAATTTTGATTTTCACGATACACAGGTATTTGTTGTTTCACTATATTTTTATATTTATATCAGATTGCAACTGCGGGTTATAAAAAATAAAATAATTATGATGGCCGAATCAAAATATAAAACCTGTATTGTATATTCAGTCAAAATCATCTAAACTACTGGTAAACATTTTCGTAGTTTACATTTAACGGAGTTTAAGTCTCTACGGGTAACGATATGCAGAATTAGCTAATATAATATAATATGTTATACATAAACCGTAATATAATAATACATCATTGTATTAAATACCCGTAATAACGTTACTGCATGTAAGGAATTATTTATTTGTCGAGTACACAATTTTCTAAGACAATTAAACGCCATATTAAAAATATAAAATATTGGTATACGTATTATATTATATAATATTATTGAAAAAAAAAAAACGTGTAATAAAATTCTAGGCCTCGGTGTGTACATTTTAGGCCTATCAAACCCGCTCAAACGACTACATCTACAGTTAAGTAGTCGCGGCACTTAGCGTACGTAACCGTGTTATTCTATATATTATAGCAGATATATTGTGAACGTCAGTCGACAGACGCGAACAGACGCAGGTTGAGATCGAAGAGAAATAAAAAAAATAATCGATTTCATGCCACTACCGTCGTCATGTATGCTTTTGACAGTTATTGGAATGTTATAATCCGTAAGCGCACATACGGTTTTGACGGCATTATTTTACAGTGTGATATTGTGTTTTTATGAGATCACATTTTTTTTTTAGATGGTTTTTAGTTCTATATATTAATCAATTGATTTACTTCTAAACGTTCTACCGACCAAATGGTCAGTAAGCGGGACTCGCTGCACTCGTACAACGAACTAGGTCTATATAATTATCATTAATATTACATATTATTATTTTTGTTTTGTATGATCTATACACAATTTTATAGTATACGTGCGCGGTGATGCATCCGGGGTGAAAGACAGACGGACAGATCCCCTGTCATTATTTAGTTATGCAATCGAAGAGTTTATTTGAAAGTGGCCCGTATCGTTTTCCTCAATCCGTAAATGCGGTATGTTAACGCACAGACGGTGATGACGATATGTACGCGCTCGATGATCAAATTGTAACTATAAATAATCGTTGTCGGTATAAGACGTGAACGTGTTGTAACTAGTGTTCGTAATGAACGCGAACACAACGTATTATTTTATTATTAATAATATTATTCGGTATTTAGGCTGAACATACTGGGTGGCAATTATTAGTTGATACGCTCGGGCGCGTGAAATCTGTTCACCAATGGACGAGTTTAGATGAAAATATATAGCCCATGTTGTAGGTACTATGACTTAACGATTTTGTGTGATGACCTGTACACGCGCCGATGTATATTATAATATATCAGCATATTATTATTATACAAAGCGATTCATTTAAGTCTGATTAGCACACGTAATTCTAGACAATGTTTTTACACAAATTGATAAATTTTAGAAGATATTTCACTTTTTATCGTATATCTGACAATTTTAAAATTATTTTTTTATCTTGACCTATATTTGTTTAAAAATCAAATATTATATTACATTTTATTATATTCTTATTGCAACATTTTTTTTTCTATTGATTCCATACACTATGGCTACTATAATAATAAGCGTTCTGTGTTTAAAATATTTTTTCCATATAGAAGATACTTCTTATATGAATATTTTATTATTATTTAATGTTATTAATTGTGGTTCGATTTAAAGGTTAAAGCTTAACAGACACTCGAAAGTAGGTAGTATCGTTATGATATTGACACTTACATAACTTTAAAAAGAGACACCTAATTTTTCAGGGACGTAGATAGGGGGAGGGTCCATGGGGTCCGAACCCCCGAAATGTATTTTTTTTAGAATCTGAGACAAAAAAAACTATACTGTTTTTACAATGATATTTTTTTTTTTTGTTAGCACACACATAAATATAAATAAACGCTCGTACAAACAAAATCCCATAATAATGACGTTGATAAGAAATGACAAAGTACTAATTAGTACCTACCTATGTTAAAATAAATTTGTATTATAATAATTATTACTTTATACTTACATATTTTATCTATTGAATAACTAAAACGTTTTTATACATATTCAATATACATGATACATATTATAGTATATTTTGTACGTCATTACAAATTTGACTTTTGATTAAATAATAAGAATAGTTAAAATATATTAGTATTATTATTTTTAAATAAAATCCTAAAAATTAATGTAATTAGAAATAATACTAATATTAATGATGATGATAATAATGGTAATGGTAAAATATAGTTTTAACATAGATAGGTACATATGTTTTTGGGCTGAATATATTATTATTATTATTTATTTAATCGTTATAAGTTATTTTATTATTATACTATCGTGTTACAAGACTCAAGTTGTCTATAGCAATAAATAAGTAATATAATGAAATTATCATAAAACTTATTCGCAAAATCAAGAATTTTGGTTTTTATAATTTTATTTCACGTAATGTTGAGTAAAACCTAACCTAAACAATGTTACTATAGCTAAACCGTTGATAATTTTTTTTTAAATCATGATTTCATAACATATCTATGATTCGACATTTTTCTCGTACAGTAAATATAATATTGGGTAGCATGTTATGTTTACTACAGATTTTTTTTATGGAGAAGTAGCTCAGGGCGTCAAAAATATAAGTAAGTACTAAACACTAAAGAATGAAAATTGAAATATATATAAGAATATCTACGTCAAGGTGAGTTATAATCGAACTTTTAGCCGTAGGCGCGAAAAAATGTAATCCTTCTATGAAAACATCAATAGTATAATGTGTATATTACGTGACACAGAATTGGGCAGTGTTGTAAAAAATTTAAAAAATGATCATTTGTAGCAGTACAGCGATACTGACGGCATAGTGTCGTATAATATAATATATATTATAAATAATTGTAGTTATAATATTTAGTTTACACACGTTTATCGGTTGAATGATAAAATAACGTTAAAAACCATTAAATAGCCAACACCACAATAATGTTTTTTCAGGGACTGTATTTCATCAGAAAAGTAATTCCACACCTTTATAGGTGACTAAAAAACTGAGGGGAATAACTTGATAATACATTTCGAAGGTATTTCATATTGTTTAAATTACAAGATTTAACGTGAGAATTATACATGTTTATGTTTAAATGTAAATTCGAATTGACTTTCTCTGAAAATGATTCGTTGATGAACGATTACTATTTATTATCATTATATGATATTACGATGAATTATAATGTATGATATTTTTATTGTGAAAGTACTAAAAAAAAAATGTTCAAATAAACCCATACAGTCCTTGGCCAAATTATTAGAATCGCCAAAATATGTAGATATCAACATTTTAATTATTGACCATTGACAAATAATTAATTTTACAATATTAAAATATTCATATAAATGTTATACAAGTTAACTAACATATTCGATTGATTTATTATAAATTATAATATTATGTTGAAAATCATGGTTTGAAACTAATAATTTACTGAAAATTAAAAACTTTATCGAAGTAAAGATACACGAAGTTTCAATGTCATATATTTTTATGAAACAACTAGTGTAAAATATGTGCACGTTTTATAATAACAATTTTAAATTTATTTAAAAGTAAAATATATTATTTACATTTTAAAGTGAATTAAATTATTAAATTAATTTGCTTATGGTTAATTTAAACACAATATATATATATAAACAATATTCAATGTATTTAAATACATTTTCATATAAGTATACAATATTAAAATATAGCCAATCTTTATATTTATAACAATTGTAGAAAAGTTCATATAGTGTTATATATAACATATATAGACGACATTATATATTATCAGCAAATAAATAATAATTACAGATTAATATTTAAGAAAACAATAAATGTAAAAATAAGCAGTGTTAGGTATATATATAATTAAATAAATAATGATATAAAAAAATAAATATTTAAAAATAAAATTGATAATACATCAATTTAAAAGCCTTTAAAGGATTATAAAAAATAAATAAAAAATTCAAATTTTGAACATAATAATATAAATATCAACTATCAACACTAAAAAATTATATAGAATTACAATAGGAATCTATACTTACTAAAAATGCATTACAAATATTATAAAACACCACTGTATAAATTATCAATATTAGTTAATTAAATTATTCTTTTGTCGACTATAAAGATTATATTTTTTTTTAAAGTGTCTCTCGTCGAGCCAACAATTTCTTCATAATGTCAGAATTTAACTGTAACTAATAAAAAGCTCCTAACTGGTACTGAGTAACAAGGATTGCAATGTAGTACTTATTGTATTTAAAAAAATATGTATTTTAATTACATAATTGAGTATTGATTTATTGCATTACAAATATGATTTTTACATTATATTTTTTTGAGATCTGAAAAATGTAACGGTTTGTACATTTGTTTGCTGTTGATACATGCCAATTAGCATAATGCTTTTGAAGCATCTCAATAAATATTTTATAATTAATGAACTTGCTTAATTGTATATTATTTATATATATTTTTTATATGATTATCATGGAGCATAAAGAATAAAATATATTTTTACTTTTCAATATAATAATAATATAATTATTCCTCTTATATTTGCTTACTTTTACATTGTGTGCATATAACATTAAAATCATGTTAAAAATACACAAATAATAAATAATAATTAATAAGATATATTTTAAGAAAAACTATATAATATATTGACGTTTTAGTAAAAAAATATATAGATAATTTTAAAAATGCACCGTTTTTATTATTTAGATAATATAAGATATACATTTTTCAAATTAAGTATGTATTATTGATTTTGATGTGTCTTTTTAAATCAAACCACGTATTTTATAGTATAATGTTATAATTAAGTGCATAATTGTCCAGTTGTTTTTTTTTTTTTTATAATAAAATTTTATCAAATTATAGTAATTTTTATTTTATTTTACTATTTTTTTAAAATTTAAAACATGCATTGACCATTTTAATTTTTTATAAATGCATATGGTTTTGACTAGAGATTTTTTTTTAAATTAAATTTTTTAAAAGAAATCTATTTTTACATTGGCTCCCGCAGCCTAACATTCTAACGAGGACGAGCGTTATACTACTTGTAATATTATGCTATTTTATGTTTAATAATTATTAGTTATTATATTATTTTCAGATAACTTAAATTAATCATAAATCAAATAAATCTTTTACAGTTAAGTAGTTTAATCGAAAACAAGTAAACAATAATTAGGATCCTTAATGCAGAAATTTGCAATTTGGAAATTTTAATTGGTTCCAGAATTGAAAAGTGTATTAACTTACTATTAATGCATGTCGCGTATTTGCATTTAAGATATTAGTTAATTATCAATAATTGAACAATTATTCCTTACACGAAATTTAACTCTTAATTATTTTTGATGTGATAAAATCATTGTTCTATGTTCCACAGAAACATTTTGTATAGCGTACATTACCTTTTAAGCTCCATTAAAAAAAAAAAATTTAATATGAAATTATCTTTTTTTTTTTTGCTAATTACGTCTATTTTTGTCTTAATATGTAATAAAATAAAACAATACATTTCCAAATACTTCTGTAAATATCATTTTATAATCTAGTAATATTCTAGAATTCAATGGTACCTAATACAGATATACAGAACTATAATTGTAATAGTTACTGTAAAATATTGTGATAAATATAATACTCGTTATAAAAATTACTTATAATTTATTTTTCATTTTCATTATCAATTTAAATTAAAATATACATCTTCAATAATTTTACTATACGTAAATATAATATTAGATATCTCATATTAAAAAAAAAAAAATTATAAAAAATACGCGGTGAAAATTTCATATGAAACAGAAAATAGCCAGGAGCAAATTGTCTTACATTCTACAATAATAATATGGTACCATGCTATATCATTATTTTCAAACAAATTAAATTGTAGATAAATTGAGCTTTCTCATTACCAAATTTTAGACAACGTGAGCGTCTTCGAGACATAATTATTATTTTAAAAAGAATTTGTGCAACACTTTATATTACTTTAAATTGATATGAATGTTTTTATAGTTTTCAGCAGTTTAAACGTAATATAAACAGAAAATCATTAAAAAAAAAAAGTCGTTTCATTGATAATATTTCGCAATGTTTTTAAGTGTGTATTTAATAGTCTGTATAGTATTTGATACAAAAGTTATTTATACTAGATATATATATATATATCTGTCGAGTCAAAGATTAATTTAAGAATTTAAAACACATTCTTCATTTCGCTGTTCGTGAAATTAATTAATTAAAACTGTATAAATACATTTCATAGTCAACGAAATAAATTATTAATGTGAGTTTTTTTTTAAATAATGTGTAATTATCTACCTACCTAAAATTCCATGTACATATTAATAATAATTGATACGGTGTACCTTTCCAGAATAATTGTGTTTGTTATAATTTTGATTTTATTTACTTATAGTTTAAATATTCTTAAATTTCGATGACAATTAATGACGATCACCATAACAATAAACCGTGGTTTAACTAAATAACCATGCACGAATATTATAATTATATACACCATAATAATATAGTCTCATTTTTCGTTTCGTCCAATTAGGCAATGTTGATATTATTAGATATACATTTTATGATGTTACATTATCTGCATATTATTGTATAATATTATATATTAGTATTATTATTATTTGAATAAAAAAAATAAAACTACATAATATGAAATGTGTGACACTGGCTATATACTCGCGGTCTATACGGTACCGTACACGCACGACATCATAATGACACGAATACACACGGATGACGGACAGATGTTTCTTATTAAACCGTTTATAAGACACGCGTAATTTAAACCCGATAATAACTATGTGTGATTCGAATAATATTTCGAATAGATCTGTGGTTTTGCGCCCGCTACGATTATTGCACGCCGTACCCACACTACGATATTACATTATACTACTTTATTTTGAATAATTGGCTCGAATTGTATAATATGTGTTCGTTATACAATGACATTGGATTAATGTATAATAATATTACGATAAACATAATACAGACGTGGAAAAAAAAAGAAATTAGTGTATATAATAGGTCAATTATTTTTACGTCAATTTTTTTATTTACGTTACCGTGTGGTGTGGTTTCTTATAATGTTGTGACTTAAACACATTTATAACCATATTATAATATTATCTTAATTTATATATAACCCTAGATTCAGACGGCCAGTACAACAATTATTATGGTACGTCGTTAGATAATGCTATTGTTATTATTATGCATTTTTTACTTAGACGTGTGTCCTGTCGATGCAGTATACCTATTATGTTTTTGACGTATTCCCATCATATTCGTATACCTATGGTGGTTTCGGTTGTACATTTTTACAATTATTATTGTCTCAATTGGACACATAATATTATGATCAATCAATATCAGACATGATTATTTATTGCAATTTTTTTTTTTTTTATACAGCTTACAATTTATTTCAAAATGTTTTAATCTATCGCCGTATACTTGTATTTATAGGTCCATGCAATATAATATAGCATTCCGTCTTGGAGGTCGTTCAAAGATTTGTAAATTTTATAATCAGAACAAATTGTTAATCATTAATCTGTCTCGACTCCTGAAATATTTCTTAATAGTTTGTCTAGGAAGTATTTGGAGCGTAAACAACGTATATTTGTCAAATTTAACATTTCTTAAGAATTCTAATACAGCAGTTGTTGCAGTATACATCAACATTTGTTACATTCACCTTTCGTGTTCATTAAAAGAAAAACTTTTAGCATGAATTTGCTCTTATTAATAATTAAACCTATCATTTAACTATTTTAGTCTAATTAATTGTAAAATAAATATTTTAAAATGAAAATATCTTAGTAAATATTCTGTGTATAGCCAACATAAAACATCCGTTAGATAAGATTATTCTATTGCACTAATTGAAATAAAATGATAATTATAGTAAGTATTAAAAAACGAATAACGTCTGCTTCCTGCAGATTATTATATTTAATTTACGTGTCTACCATGTACTGGGAATAGAACTAACAATTATTAATGTTTATTACCTATAATCATGTTCATATTAATATCGACACATCACTCAAACAGTAAATACCTACAAGATGTACGACGTGATAAATATTTTATATGAGAATACGGTGATGTATACGAGACAAAAGTGAAATTAATCACAATCATTTCGAAAACCATCACGACCAACGGTATGTGTGCTATATACATTATTATTTACATCGACTTAATATTTTTTAAATGTTCTTATATAATTTTACACCATTAAAATTTTGAAATATTACGGTTTTTAAAAAAGTTAAACTGATTGTTTTAGATTAAAAATGTAAACAAAAATCAAAAATCAAAGCACAACATCACGACAATAGTATTCATTGACTTTCACATATTTTACTATTCATATTTCGAGTTGCATCATCTCAGTTAAATTAATAAGAGAACTTTTACTCATTTATTTTACTCTCTTGGCTAATATTAAACACCGAAAATTGGGAAGTTAAACCAGTGTAGCCACTATAGACCACTGGTGAAAAAGCATATTATGATATTATGTAAAAAAAAAAACTTAGGTCGACTGATCTAAAATTAATCGTTTTTACTCGTCCGACCTAGATTATTATGTCATACGTGTTCACTTTTAAACTTCGTTACGGATTCATATTAATATTGTGTGTCGTCATTGTATTCACGCGCACTATTCTGGATACAAAGGAAATGGATGAACGTACCTCACAAAGTACGACGACTCCCGCACAAGTAATTAAAATAATTATACTATATAGCCCGATACAGGTATAGCATTTATATTGTCGACGCTTATTATTCCCAAATTATAGACATAATAACATTGTTTTAAACATAACACTGTAACTCTGAGTAATTCTATGCTTTCTTCCTGTTAATCAATACTATATATATATATACATAATTCAGTAATATTATATTAGTATGTTGTTGCTATGACGTATATATAGTACAGCCAACGGTTATCGGTCCAATGTGTAATTATATTGCCTAATAATCGTGTAATACAAAGATTTAACTATTCTATACAACCATATTACGTGTATACTTGATATACACTTGGAGCGCGTGCGAAGTTCCTCTCTCTTCTGGTCGGAAACGGACGCTACACTTATGCAATGTAAACTTTTTCGTTTAAACCCAGAACGAATTTTATTATAATTCACTTTTTAGTTTTACGAATCCAGAATGAAATTGTATTTTCAAAGACTTGAACCAGCATTATATACGTATAATATTATTACTTTGCCAATGTATAAGCTTATATATATAGATACTTTAAAATTTATTAAGAAACGATTAAGTAAATAATTTAATATTATTTAAATACATACTTATATCAAGATTGAAACGAAAAAATGTTCTCAGTAAGCGTTTCAATTTTATAACCTTATTATACATGTTTAGTTTATCGTAACATTTTGAAAAAAAAAAATAATAAATAAATAAATATTCTTGGCCCGCATTAAATCGTTACTGAATCTTGTAAAATGAATAAATTATACATGTGCTGCTACTCTTACAGCCGGTGACGGATTCTTCGTTTGTGTATAGATTCAGACATGTACATATTTTATTATACATTATTTTGTTCACTTTTGATAATGCATAATATAGTGATCGATCAAAAATTTGGCCGCATTACCCGCAATAAGTAATATATTATTAATATTAAATAAAATATGAAGTGATAAAATGGCTATTGGCTAGGTATATAGATAGTAGATACTTGCTATAGAGACAGAAAGGAAGGAAGTTCAGCGACAGTCACTTATATACTTTAGGTACACAGGTATGAACGTATAAAATTGTCTTCACACAATAATAACACGAATATACAATGTTTAATGCTCGAAATATTTTAATTTATGTAATTCAAATGAAACTTTCAAGTATACGTATTATCGTAGAAGTTCTGTTAAGGACAACATCACTGTAGTGACAAGGCATACAATATATGTATATATTTATTTTATTTCACCATCCGCAGAGTAACCGCCTGGTACATTTTTTATATACCTGTCAACTTTTTATGGCACAACACGATTTGCTCGAAAAATATATTTTTGCGACGTGTGTACAACATATAACTGCTCAAAAATCAACAATTTCCGTTCTTGATTTTTCTTCTACAAGTCTTTCGCCACATTGGTGATGATACTATAAACTGCTATTATGTTTTCTTCCTAATTTATTATGCATCTTAAATAATAACATATTATCGTAGTTTCGTCTTCCGTGTGAACCGTGCCGCGATCTCGTAATCCGCAAATACTGATTAGTGGCAGTGCATTGTTCGTTTTCATCACTGATCCTATTCTTCGCCGAATCAATTCCCTTGTGATGTTGACGATAATAATAATACAATAATATACAGGAAACGTGTAAAGTTGGATGGTACAGTGGAATTACGGTAGTTTTTGTTACGCAATATAATGTAATTTTAGAAAAACGATGGATCGTAACATGATACGTATACTATACTACTACCCATTAACTAAACACGCCACACACAATAAAGCATTATAGTATTATTTACATATTATATTGTATTCTCGGTCAGTTGACAAAACGGTCTCAGTGTAAATATTGTTTCATTGACGTCCATTTTAGTTTATCACACATCTGCAGTCACATCAGATAGAAGTTTACAATTAAAATTATGGAACTGCCAAGGATGGCTAACGAGTAAATCATGGGCATCGAGTGCGTGTAAAACAAATTTTGTATTATTGATAACGCTAATTATGTATGTGTGTAACAACAGGTCAATTCACTAAGCTAACAACACAACATTCGTTCTGCTGAATTAAATATGTTTTATGTTTGTAAGATGAAAACAAGTAGAAAACACATGCATCGGTAGCGTCCTCTTAATAATGTGCTATTATATAATATTATGTTAACACTTAACCATTAATTGGTTACTAATACTTAATAGTATAGGTGAAGCGCGACATTAAAACATAATATACTGTATAGGTAACTTGTTGAATTTTAAATTGTCCGTTTAGCTGCCGTACAACAAACGTAGAACTTGCGTTTGTATATGCTAATCAGCCGTCTAATAATATAATATAATAATGATAATTATTATAAAGCTATGTTATTAGTCACTATTTTATTACATTGGTCATCGCTGAAATAAATTGCTCGTAAATTAATTGAATTGTATCACCAAAACAATGTTTTAATCACATATACCGATCATCATATTATATTATAACCGCAATTTTATGTATCTTATTGGAATTTATTTTTGAAAACAAAAAAATTATTATTTTTGTTGTTTGCATGATATTCATGTATATATTACAAGCTATGAATTTTCTATATTTTAAAAAGTATATTCGTAACTTTACAAGCGGAGGACATATTTCAACCGTCGGCTAGTCTGTTTTAGAAAAACGCGGTCATGATATTAATTATATTTATACTTTTCATCTCTATCAAGGTATTGAATTCTCAATCAGAAAGTGTCTTCGTAGAGATCGTAGTGTCTTCGTGTGCAGCCTAAGTATGGAATGGATGGAAGGAATGAAGGATATGCACAATATAACGAAATCCCAACAAAACGGCTCTTGTTGTACCTGTAGTACTTGATGTTTGTAACTTTGTAAGCTTTAAGCTTGTAATGTTTGGTCTAAGGAGAAGTATCGCCTGTTTTTCAAGAAAAGTTAGGATCATAATAAGGGATTATATTAATACATTTTATACAATCATTATCATAATAATATAATACGCCCAGGTATGTCATTATGAAAAAAATGACAGTTTTATCAAGGTATAAAGGCAAGGCTCCCAAGATGTTCGCGTCTCATGGAAACCTTCTTCTAAAATAGTATTTACGACCTACGTTTCACTTGTTGTAATATTGTCATATTGACACAGCGATGGATTACCGGCTGACTAATTTTATATTATATTATGATATAATAACATTAATACAATGCACTTCCTTTTAGATTTTTAACTCCGACCGTAATATTTCATTATCGTCATCCGCATATTATTTCAATCGCGTTCCGATGACTGTCCATGCAGGCACATTGTGCGCCGCCCATCGAACCACATCGTCACGATCTCGCTGTTTGCGTTAATTAAATTATTATTATACATCATCGCGCGCGCGTGTGTGTACATACATATATACAGATCACGAAGTCCAATCCTCTCTCTCACACGCCTCGTCCATTACAATTATGTATATTCATAATATTATATGTATGCAATATTTATATATATGTAGTAAAATATTACAATCATATTTATAAACCATAAGTATATTATAATGTATAGATACACATATTATGTTTATCACCGGATTTTGAATAGATTTTTGATTGGATATGAACCAAAAACATTGCACCACGGCATGCAGAGTTATTGACAAGATTATTGTGTAATAAACTAATAATAACTAAATATAGATACACGACAGACTTTCGACACGAGTAATTAAAAATTGAATAACGATATCGTTTGTTAGATATATTAACATCAACTATGTTGCTATTATTTAAATAATTACAAGATAATTTCAAATTGTAATTGGTGTATATTAACGGAAAAAAATATCAATTTTGTGTCTGACTTCCTAAAAAAACGTGCACTGTTTAATTAGAGAAATCCCATTTTTAAAAATCTATAACCAAATAACTAATTATACAAATAAATTATAAAATAATTACCTAACATATATAAATTCTGTCAAATAATATAGTGTATAGTAAACTATAAATTTAAACGATCCCCATTTGGAAGAACATATATAATTTTGATTAGGTTGTTCATTTTGTTGTTATACTTCAAAGAGAATAATAATATTATAACTGCTTTCAGTTATGTTATAAAACATTGATAAGAGAGATTAAAAATGTACGTAGCTTAAAACCTGCGAGTATAATAACTTATATTATATAATATTTAGAAAATGTAGAAAACATAACTCTGAAATATATTATAAAAATAAAAGATACTCCAATCCCTCCCTCCAGATTCAATCACTTTAATAAGCTTTGTATACACATAACGGGCTATATATCATTGAGCCGATCTGGAAGCTCGTTTGTCACATAACCCTAATGACTGGCGGCCAATAGTCTTTCTCTTCTTTCCGTCGTTGGTGTTCAATCCACGCTATTCCGGCGCCAATAACGGTCATTTCCCTGCTCTAGTCCCAAATTTCCATGGGTCCATACGACGCCTTGCTAGCCAACTATCGAGTTCAACCGACTCCACTAAATTTAATGTAACTGTAGTCTGGTGGAAACATTTATATATTACAGTACTTACACTTGATTAATTGGTTATTTGTAAACACGTTTCAGACATCAGTCAACTGTTTTTTTTTTTTTTTTAATGGTTAAAATAACAACATGCGACCATGATAATTATTTCAAGCATCGACTACGTGATTATAGCCGGCGATTACAATATTTACATTGCTCAACTGTTTTATTTCTTGCACTTTTATGCAATAAATATAGTCAGCGTATTTTCTAAGACCAAACGAAGAAAAAATATACTTCAATGTCAACGCATTTTAAAGCCAAATGAAGAGGGTCAATTTTTAATTAATAAAATATATACTCATCGTAAACCATTCAAGAACACTACCGGTTTTATTATTGTGTATGTATTATTCACATTCAGTATGTGTTTAGGAACACAGATTTCTAACCTTAAATTATAGGAGTCTTCACAGCCAGTGAGCATGCATTATCAATAAGTAATAGCATAATATTAAGCTTGCCATTTTGGATCTAGATCAAAAACTAATTACAATTATTGAATAATTCAATTGTTTAACACCGTCTTTAATGAACTATATAATATTATTGCAAATAATTACAATCGCTGATTAATTATAATATCTAGATAGCCCTGTTAACGATATATCGAGGTAATAGAAGCCCAAAAATAGTAGTCTGGGAGCCTGATTTTAGATAGCGCTTAAGTAATTTTCGATACTATTACAACCACGGCGGTTACCACGATTGCTGTGTTGGTATTTATGGTTTACACAACAATTACGATAATCTATAACATTCAATTTAACTGACAACGTGATAATATCTACCTGCTTTACTGTCGATGCTTTAGAATGTTCATCTGTTAATTTAATGTGCATTTAATCGATGTTACTATCTATAATATAATTATTATTGAGTATGTTGAAGTTGGGCAATGGTCTTAAGATAAAGTTAGTAAAATATAATTATGTAACTTTACACTATCAATTCGTTAAAATTGTCTTTATTAGGTATACAAATAAATAGCTGCGATTAAATCTATTTTTAAAACTTATGTAATAAAGAGTGTATGAATAATATATTTTAAAAGTGTGCACTTCGTAACATTCTAAAAGTAACTGACACTAGAAAAATGTTATACCTAATAGCAACATTAAATATTATGTTATATATTAGTACGATAAAAACACAATTTAAGGCGATTATGTTTTTATTCTAACATAAAGATATTTTCTGCGAATAAACAATTCACTCGCAATCCTTTTTAGCTTAAAACAAAAAAGGTTATTGATTTTTTTCCTAGTTGATAAAGAAAAATATTTTATCTATTGATAAAAGTATACAAGCATATAGTCATTTGATTTTTAAAGTCAATTCAATTTCTATAATAAAAGAAAAACGGTTTCTACCGAAGGTACACTATTTTTTCCTTTTCCAGAAATACGGTTGCAGTCGCCAAATGAGATATTGACCGATTCCATGTTTCCACCAAAACAATTTCTGAACTTTTAAATGTTGTTACTCAATAATCCCTTACTTATTCGTCTTTACCTTGTATACGCCTGACATATCAGGGAAGCTGGGATTAACTCATTGCAATCAGATTGCACAAATACTAAATACAATTCTTCGGTTTATATTATATTTATGTATATAATAATAATAATATATATATATATAATGATTGCACCAATGGTAATCGAATTGAAACAAAAATACACTTTAAGAATTATATTTTTTTTTTTTTTTTGGGTACTTCTGTTTGTGGTAAACTACACAATCTTCATAAATATTATACGCCTTAAAAAAAAATTGAATAAATTGGTTCTGTGTTAATTATTAGTAAAAATAAAATTATGACAATACTTAAAGATTTTTTTAATCAAAATAATAGTAACACGGTATATAAGCAAAATAATAATATATTTTATTTTAATTATTTTAATTTTCACAATATTCAACTTATTATTATTTTTCACGTATAAAATATTACTTTCTAAAACAAATTTAATATAATAAATAAAAAATTAAAAAAAACGTACGTAAAATTTTAAGAAAACTGATCAAACAATCTATATACATAATATATTAATTAAACATAAAAAAAAAAATAATAATAAATGAGATTGATTATGATTATAATAATATGACAAGAGACATTAGAAATTTAAATACCTATATGTCTAATCTTAATCTACTTAAGGCAATTTATTTAAACAATTTTTATTTACTATAATCACAACAAATTAATATAGATTCATGAGTTTTATTTTTAAAATCACAGGCTTCATAAACCTAAAAATTATATCGCTTTACAACATGCATTTTACCATTGAGTCTTTTCTAATTTGATTTTAAATTGTTTTTCATCCGGATAACCTATAAAAAAAAATTGTTTTACTAATTTGCGACATCCATTTTAGGTTTGCATGCGGTCTTAAAAAATGAGGCAAGTACCCCTTTTTGTATAATATGTCCACTTAACAATACGAAAAAATTTCTAATTATAGCCATTTTATCCTGGAGCGCTAATGGTTAGTCGTATTTGAAATGATTAGGTGATTAATATTTATATTATTTAATAGTAGTTTTTATTTAATAAAATGTATTAAATACCGATAAAATTATTCATAAATTATATTATTATTATTTTAATTAATTCAGAAAGTAACATATATCACGTTTATATTTTTTTTCAATTGATACTTACTATAGATAAATTATTTTATTCATAAATTTAAAATTATAATATTAATACATCATAACTTCAAAAAATACGTAATTAACAGCTATATTTCATAAAAGGGGGTCTAAATTGGAATGTTTTTTTTTTTTTGTAAGTAGAACGTTAATAAAGTAAATTTGTCTGATTTTATCTGTTAAAACCGTGGTGTGTATTTAAACTTATTTTTTAATACTTACGTATATTTTGAGTATTTGTTGTACTGGCCAATTCCGATTGAATATGAGGTTTAGGTAAAATATTGTTTTTAGACCAATGCTTCTACATAAAACAAAAGTAAATAATGATTAGTATGTACTTATTTTTTAACAAAAACGATATTATAAACCGTAAATTCATTATAATTTCAATGAATAGTCACAATATTAATATGTGTTTAAGTCTTAACGTTTTAAAAGTAACTCACCGTAGATGGTTGTGGTGAATGGTTTTTAACGTGTTTCCTTAGTGAACTCGGATCAGTGTACCGTTTGTTACATCCACTTGCAGTACAGGCATATGGTTTCTGTAAATAATACAATTTTATTATAAATCTAATGTAAAATCTGGTCGTTGAAAGAGCTTGATTCGATTATTCATAAATTTAAACGTTTATTTAAATGTGTTCTTGAAAATTAAATTATCTCTGTTGAGTGGATTCTTTGTAAAGTCGTTTGAGAAAATTTGAATCAATATTAGGTATATTATTATCATATTTATATTCTTAAATTACAATACCTAACATGTAAAATAAGGTTTATATTATGAAAATTCTTTTTAGAACTGTCTTATATGATTTTCAATTCATGAGTGTATATTCGAAAAAAACATATTTAATAATAAAATCAATTTTTTTAAATTAAAAAATAAATATTACCAACAATTATCGTGACTTATACTAGTTAACTAGTTACGACTTAAGACTAACGGCATGTTTTAAATACCAAGTAATTGTATTTGATGACGGCATTCTATATATGCAATTTATTAGCATATATGTGTATAAAGTTATAATAGGTATATTATTTATATTATACATTATTATATTTTTAATTTTATGTTTGTATAGGAAGATAATAAATATTTCAATATTATTATTTTAATGTCTAATGATACATACAATTTTGAATTAATACTATCTATGTGTTTATTTAATTTTTATAATTTATTGTATGATGTATATTAATGTACCTAAATTTAATAAATGAGAATAATATATGACTAATATCGAACGTGATCAAATGATAATAACTGACAATATATTAGTGAAAGTTTAGTCGTTAAAAATAAAACAAAAACAATTTTAATATTCGTAGTTTTAAAATAGACATTTGTTTTACACATTATTAATCAAATACAATTTTGTTTTCCGTAAAATAATATATTTTTGTTTTTACATTATATATCTATAGCTACACTAAGTTCACATTTTGATGTGATGGTTATTATATTATTATACTGAATCATAAAAATGATGGTGAATTTTATCTCTACTAGACCGAATATAGTTTATAGTTACATAATAACTCGCCGTTGTTGTACAATTATATTGCTCTTGATATAGAAAATGGTAATCGGAAAAAATCACGACCTCAAAATAATAAGCTATTCTTATTGTTCGTGACTTTCATTCGAGAAAGTTTTATAACTTCGATATAATTTATATTTTATACGTCTCTCGTATAACTGTTGGTATAAGTTTATTCGTTAACATAATGTGTTGCATTTGATGATGTTTTCTCTACATTCATAAGGTCAAAAATAATTTATACTACACAACTTCTAATTTATTAAATTACAAATATTTATAAGATCCGTATAATATTATGTGTATAAAAATATTTTGTAAATTTAAGTTAGATAGTAAAAATATAATATAAACGTGTTTTCAATTTTATGTCATTATTAATATTTTTTACTTGCGTATAAAGGTATTATCACAATTTAAATATAATAATAATAAATTACCTGTTCAAAATGAGTTCTTTGATGTTTTGCTCGATCCGAACTGTTACTAAACGCCTTTGAGCAGCCCAAAAATTGACATGAATATGGTTTTTCACCGGTGTGTGACCTCTGATGTATTTTTAAATTCTCAAGTCTAGAGAATGCTTTTGGACAGCCAGCAAACTGTTGGTAAATACAAAAATATATCTAATTAGTTTCTAATCAAAATTCCTAGTAAATAATAAAATAATATTGCTAACAAAAAAGATGCATAGATTGTATAAACAAGACCGAGAATAATCGATAACGTTCCAGCTATATAATGTATGTATGTATATATATATATATTTACACGCAGTTCTTGAATTAAAAGGTGACACGAGGGCATGGAATTTAACTTTTTTTTTTAAATTGTGTGTACCCTTTCTAACTATATTTTAATCAATAAAACATTTAATACTACGTAAGCCTTAGGTACTCACATTTCTTTTAAACTTTATCATCACCTTTTTAATTTTTTTTTTAACTAACCAACATTTATTTATGATCATTATATTATGCGTATTTTAGTTATTTTGCTAAAATAAATTCACAAGTGTATAGAGATTATAAATTATGGCATGTACATACATTATTTTAAAACATTATAATGTTGCTACGGTAAAGAACCATACTTTGTAAATTATATGAATTACCCACAGGAATAATTAATTGCATTTTTTATTTATTTATGCTTTAGGGACAATTTTTTTTGTTGATGTCATTTCCAATCGTTATGGATTGATTGATTTTTAAGACGTGCGTCGAATGGATAAAAATATGCAAGTAATAAGTGACATACCAACATATTTACATATTGTGTAATCGGGTCGTGGATATCAGAAGATACGATGCATACAAACAATTGTACATCGAGTGTTGTTTATATAAAAAACGCCATATCGGATAATATTTTTATCTCGAGGAAACGACATCATAAAAAAAAAAACGCATTATTCCTACGTAAAATATATCTGTCGACTGTCACTGATCACGTTATATATTACAAATAATATAACATATTTTATCTACGTGTGTACATGGTATACATTATTATATTGTTCATACAAAGTATTAGTCTATGCGCGTGTGCACTCGATATTAGTTCTCTTTGGCGGCGGTGGATGCTGCGTACTAGGTAACATTATACGTCATACTGCGCGGAATGCAGCGGTACATAGATATTATTTATAAAAATATCACTATCAGCCGTAATATTAAATACGCGTCATGATACGATATAAACGGTGGGTAGAGCTATTATTGTAGCGTACAGTTGTTCGCGTTACATGCCCGTGACATACAGCACAATTTATTATGATGTATTATATAATTTGGCGCGTTGAAATTTCAGTGTACATGTATTATAGACTCTACACAGAAAATAATGGTATAACAACATCAGTATTGTTGTTAACATATCTAGCGACGGCGGCAGCGAAAAAATCGATATCATACACCACGACGGGTATGGTGGGAATTTTAAATCAACTGTTCTCAGATTTCTTTAAAACTCAAAATAAAATATTTTTGTTTCGTACAAGTTATAAGAATTATTAGTTTTTCGATGTCAATACATAGATACAGAATGTATCGTTTTATTACACGATAATGACATTTTTAAGCACATTTCTAGTAAAATTATTAACTCACTACCAGGCACTCTGACATTCTTGCCGTTACCGTCTTTATATTTTACTGTATATCGGCCTGTTGATAATAAGTGTTTTTATCTATTATCAAAAGTTTAGTTGTTTAATATCGACAAATATTTACTTTATAGTTTATTTTATATTATATTGTTTTGTATACATACTATACATGATGAAATTATAGGAATAATAGGAGAACGTTAAAATTAAAAAAAATAATAAATTATACCTAATTGTATTCTAAATACCCATAATATTCGGTATGCACCTTTAGTGTTTCCTACTACCCTTTAATTTCCGGATTTTTCCGTTCGTTGAAAATTTGAAATAACACCTACTTTTATAAATTAATTTATCTGGCAATAACATTATAGTTTAAACTAATATTGATCATTCGACAGTTTCAAAAATTTGAGAGAAATCTCGTTTATCTCTACATAAATAAAGCCAAGTTTTCGGTTTAGTTTAATGTGGAAAAATCGTTCTTTAGTCTCAACGTTGGGTACTGAAATGTTATTATCGTAATATCGGTATTACATATTCTATAGAATGACCGATGATACGATACTATTATTACACCGACCGTATTATAAAAACGGGCTCGTAAATATTATGTAATGCGTCGTTTTAACGTCACGACAACGAAAATACATTCGGACCGCGCAATAATATTATATTATATAAATATATATTATATATATTACATTTTTAAATGCCGTGATATTGATCAATTTATATACTCATGTATATTTTATTATACTACTATTTGTGTTATTATGTATTGTAGGAGGCGTTTACCGTGCATTTGTTGGGCTTGTCACCCGAATGCACTCGCATGTGTATGAGCAGCTTGTACCGGGCGTTGAACGGACGCACGCGCCTGGGGCAGCCCCGCCACTGGCACGTGTACTGCGCGCAGGCGCCCCGCGGAGCGGTGTCCACGTGCAGTTTCTCGATGTGCCGTACCAGCGGTTCTTGACCTGGCCCATCGACTTTTACCGTGCACCCTTCCCATTCGCACGCCAATACTCCGTCGCAGGGATTGCCTGCAAAAACGACAGCGAAACGATATTATGAACCGGCTGTATAATATTACGAGTATATTATGCAGTGGCACGATTGGATACAAAACTGTGAGTGTGTGTGTGTGTGTGTGGGGGGGGGGGTAAAAATAATTTATTTACAAAAATCAATAACTTAACTTAAAATAATTGTTCGTTTTCACACAAGTCTTAAGAAGTGGCTTAGAAACAAATCATAGGTACCCATATCGTTTACCAAGTGCGTAAATTACAGTTCATTAAAAAAAAAACAGGGTACTTGTTTAAAAAAAATAATGTGACGATAATCCTGTATCTTAGGATATATTGTTAGTACAACAACGCGTTTAAAAGATATTTATTTATTTATTTTTTTTTGTAGAATAATAAAATCGACTAATAGAATGTTTTTGAGGAATAATTTACTTTTTACTTTTTACAAAAGACGACCAAGGTCAAAAGAATGTGTGGTAGTATATGCGCAAAGATAGAACAACTTGTGTACTATTAAACCGAATTTATAGGGATAGTTGTTGGCAAGAAGCCGATTTTAAAGGGGGAGATGTTGTGCACATAAAGGGCAACTTTTAAAAAGGCTTCGAACCGAGGTTACTACGGGTGAGTATAATGTCAGTATGCTTATATATATATATATGGTAGGTTACGGGTGCGGGATGAAAAATTATAGTTACGGGGTTGGTTTATATACATATATACGTTATTGTATTATACTCGGCGTGTATAGATAGCGTATCGAAGTGGAGCGAACGCGCGATGCGACATTGCGACGACAGCGAATCGCGTGCGCCGACCGACGATAGAAAAAAATAACAATCGTTACCGCAGAAAGGCACTCTAGAGGTCGAAGACCCCAAGCGTGGCTGACGCGCCCACTCCTCGTGTAATTGGCCCGGGTTTTCTAGGGTATACGCGCATATAAATATGTAAACCTATAGAGCTTTTATCCCCCTCCCCTCGTTGCCGACCAACAGCACCATCCCTAATACTCCGCTACCTCACCTAACCTACCACCCCTCGAGGCCACCGGGACCATCCTATCTATAACACCGACTACCCCGTTACTGTCGACCGCATAACACTATTTAGGTTACGAGTCCCGCGTCTAGGTTTTCATATTCCCAGTTGTGCGTACGTGCAACGTTGAACATGTACGGTGTACACTGCACACAGGGTTCGCGCATATATAAGTAATATAATAGAGTACGGCACGCTCGTACGTGCGTTCCCAGAAAGGAAATCGATAGTTCGTTTTCAACTACTAACGAAAATCTAACGTAATTTTTTCGTTAGTATAATCGTTCCTATTTCTATTGACAAGCAACGTATTTTAAACTACTGACTTTTTTGTACAGTTTAATCGTTATTCATATTGATTTAAAAGTGCACTGAGTGGTTTGTCGGTGCGTGGGAGACTTTCCGTTCTAGGTACCCAAATTAGGAGAGCCGCTGTCTTTCATAAATGAACTAAATCATTTCATACTATTATATTATAATAGATGTTTTTTATCATATATTATTATTTAATTCAGAATTATTCATAATTTACATTATATGCTATATACATTCTGAAGAGAATAAATTGCAAAATTGTTATAGGTACCTACATCGTAGGTTTATATGGATATCCGCTAAAACCAGATCACAATGAATATTTTTTAAAAAAGGAATATAGAAATTTGACCTCTAAAATACTAAATTTATGAAACGTAAACCTTGAAATCTTGAAAATTCGTACAAAATGCGTCCTAAGCTATGGTATTGTATTTTTCAAGTTATTTAAGATTATTGTATACAGCAATATTTTGATAACAGAAAATATAATTTAGTATACATAATAATACATAGTAACTATCGTAATCAATATTCGATGTACAAATGTCAATTTTGTATGTTTTAGGAATTGAATAGTTTATTTTTATGATATTAGTAAAACAAAAATGAAGTCGTGTATATGAAGTATTTAACAAATATTTGGGCGCAACAATCAACAGATACTATGCAAATAACTGATTACTATTGATAAATTATAAATATTAATAATTATAATATAGGCATTGTGAAATGTATATTAAATTATCAAAGTAATAACAACGACATACCTATTTTTAGTTAAAATTCCAATATTTAATTTGTTTTCTAATGACATGTATTCAGTTAAAATTTATATAGGACCTAGGTATACTTAATTAATATTATGGTAACACGGAATGTAATAAAAACGTTGCAATAATTATTTTTCTCGCCAAAAATACTAAATGGTGACACCTATTAAAAAAAAAAGTCTTATGAGAAGTATAAAATATTTTTTAGTACCTATATATATATAGATTTTAGAATTTAAGAATACAATTAAATTGTTATTTATATATTGTATTATAATATTATAACAAGCAAATTTAATTTAATTCGAATAAAATGTATATAATTTTACCTTGGTACAGTGGCTCCAAGAATGTGTCGAACATCATAGCATCACAATCGTCTTTGGCCATTACCACCTTAAACAAAAAAATTATAATATATAATAACAACTAATAAGAACACAATTTAATGTCATCATATCAATACACTATTGCCTGATACAATATAAATTATCTACACCATAAATCAATAAATTATGCATATGATGTAATTGAAACACACACATATCTTCGTAATTCGTGTATCGAGATCAGTATCAGTACCTAGTACGATACTTAAACACTTCCATAAGGCTCTGACTCCCTTCAATAATTCCTCAATACGTAACAGCTTTTTTTTATGCCATTTTATATTTTATCTATCTATCTCTTTTTCGGTCTTCCTATTCATCCCTTTCCTGGCTCTCCTTCTACATATTTTATTTAAACAGTCCCTCTCACTGCCTTCGAGTCACCTATCCTCATAACATGACTAAACCATCTAAACTTATTATCTCTCATTTTATCTAAAACAGTTATCTATACAGTTATACACTACCATTATAATAAATGTTTTTCTTATTCTATCCTCCTAAATCATTCCACTCATCCGCCTTAGCATTCTAATCTCTGCAACGACCACCCTCTGTTCTGTTTTATTGTCTAGTTCCTAACATTCCGACCAATACAGCATGACTTGACTCGCAACAGTTCAATAAAATCTACCTTTTAATTTCAACTATAACTCTCTTTATGCCCTAAAAAAAAAAAAATACAGATGATTTGTAAAATGTATGTTCTCATTGCTGAGATATAAAATGTTATAAATTTTAACATTTATAATATACGAGTATTATGTACTTATGATTTATTTCTATACGAACCTGATTTTCTGAAGCTAGAAACGATTTATCAACCTGGTCGTTCGTTAAAAATGGCATTTCAAAACAAACTTCTTCATCGGCGATAATTGTGTGTCCAAATGAATCAAAGTCTTGGACTTCCTGAAATATATCTAAATTATATTACCTACGAAATATTTCGTTTTATATGCAGTCTACGTTTTTAATAGATACATTTTCATTATTTAATAATCAGTTTGGCGCAACGGTTAACGAATGTATAGATTGAATAAATTTTATTTGGTATAATATACCAATTCCAAACAAAATACAATTACTCATTATTACGGTGAATTATATATTTTTAAACTATATCGATTAGGCTAACGCCAACGCGGATATAGAAATTATTACAAGTTTCACGTTACGGTACTAATTTTTTCGAATATTTTTGCATAAATAAATCCAATTATAACAAAAAAAAATAAACTCCCAATAGCTCGTTAGTGGAGAAGTGAGTTATTTATAAATGTAAATCTTAAATAACCAGAAATTCCTTTACAAGTAGATTTTTCATTTATTTTTTTCACCCCTCTTATTTCCAAACACAACATATTATTTTCTAGATGCACCACTGTAGACAAATATTTGCCGAATGATAATTAAACCTATGACGTTTCATTTATATAAGACTCTTAAAACGTACTTAAGTGCACTTAGTTTTTTGTATATTTTACAAGAGAAAACAGTGCTATCAAGAATAAAAACAAGTGTTTGATATCATTATGTATACATTATTACATGTCATGTTAAGTGATAAAAAGATACTTTATTTATTATTATTTTTTTGTGTATTACATTGTTTTTGTATTACTACTTGTGCAGAATAGTAGTATGACGTGTACATTGTACATATAACACAAAAACATACACAATTATTTTAACAATAAAAAAAATATTATCTTACTATTATTTGGAAAAATATAATTTATTTTGTAATTTACGGGCAATATAAATGTCTCAATCATTACATTTTAATTATTTTTTTTAAATATCTTCATGAAGTTAGACAAGACTGATACTTCTACTAGCCTACAATAATTTACTAACATGTTATTTTTGTTGAATTTTAACCATTTTTATTTTATTCCTTGATATTAAAATAAATGAACAATTGACTTTTAATATTTAAGTACAGTTAAATGATTGATTTAAAAATTAAATTTTGCCCATAGCAATTTTATTTATTAATCGAAATGTGTATGTCTCGTATAAAACTACTCGACTACTTAAAAATCGATAGGCATTCAACACGAATCGATTACATAAAAATATGTTTTAAATTCAAACAGAATTAAATGAAAACCGTATTTCTATAAAAGAGCTGTTATGATAACGATCGTGTTTCGAATATACAGACAAAATCAATAAGCTTATTCGATACTGAAAACATCTCACCAATAATGCAGACGATGTTGAGGTAGATGGTGGTGATCCTAAGGCGTATGGTTTCCGGATCCTGTGTAGCTGGTCGGAAAAACTCCTGGTGCCGGGTATCATGGATGGCAAAACGGGCGGTGGTAACGAGTCATTTTCATCGTTGTCGTCTCCGGAATCGGCTGACTGTTGGTGTTGTTGGATGAGCCATGCGGACGACTCGATGGTATATGACGGGTAACCACCACGGTATCTCCGTTGGTCACCGTTGTTTTCCGTAGTCACGGATCGTGATACCGGTACCGACGGTGTGGGTGATTCGGGTCGGCCTAACAGTTCCTCGTCAAACCAATCTAGCCCCACGTCCTTCATCCAATCCTGCGGCTCAGGTCCCAGACAGTCGGCAAACCACATATAAGGGTCCGTGTCGTTTTCGATCTTCATCGTGAATCGTCTGGTGGTATTTTCAATATTTACGCGACGAACAAATGAAAGTGTATTTAAAAGCTTTGCAAAGAAGCAGCAGTATAGTTTCGACTACCTGAGTATTTATTTTTAATTGTCACGAAACACTGACTTAAATAGTTTTGACGTCGATCGACTATTGTTACGATACAATAAAATTATAACAAAACAATAACTGAGTGTAGGTATCGCGTATTATATGGCGTTGGTAGATGTATGATTACATGCGTACGCGTTCGTCCTCGTGTCCTGTGCAAGACTGGCTCCTCATCACCTCGGAGAGCACATCATAGGTTCGAAGGGACATTTCTTTTTTTATTCCTCTGGTATATTAATCACCGAGTCGGCACACGTGATTTTCACCTCCCCCGCCTCCCCATGTACACCGTCTTTGTGTACAACGCCTCGATCCCTGTCGCCATTACCGAGTGTTTAGCTCGCGTTTTAGACGTCATGTTTGTTTTTTTTTTACATTTTATTTTTTATTTTTTTTTTCGTTGTCATCTTTCAATCGGATAATAATAGTTGATGAATATTATTGTGTTATTAATTATTATTATTATTATACATACACATGCGTGCGCGTATGCGTATGCGTGTGTGTGTGTGTGTGTGTGTGTGTGTGTGTGTGTGTTTACGGCGAATAACCATCATAAGACGACGACAATAACTGTAGAAAAAAAGTTTTAATATTGTGTTTAAAAAAAAGCCAAGTGCTACCATACCGTATGTATACAAACATGTGTACGCCATCGATGGTCGTCCCCCTTTTTGTTTTTTACTACTATGCAACTATATTATATTATATACTGTATATAATAATTAATAATAATACCTCCTCAACCGCGCAACATGTCAATTAAACGGGACGGAGTACATTTGGTGACCACAAATGAATATAATAATATTATATTATATACGAGCACGTAACTTTTTTTCTTTCTATTTTTTTTTCTGATCTTACAGACTTTTTCATCTCGTATTTCGATATCTCCGTGGTCTGAGCATACACCGTCTTGTAATGAGGCGGCAAAATAACGTTGCAAGGAAAACGCGAAGGGATGCGTATATTACACAGCTATATACACACACACACATGTATTATCGATATTAATATTGTGGGCTGTTTATATTTTCATAATCGAAGAAAACATCATTTGATTGATTGCTGAATTTCAACAACTCTACTCAGCTGTGTATTAAATACAATTAATAAAATAACATTTCTAATTTAAAAATCTTTATCACATTGATTGTTTGTATTCCCCTCTTGTCTTTCGCGGTATTGCAGGATTCGAGCTTGGTTTATTCAGAAAATTCGAATTCAAATTTAGATCTAATTATTAATTTTATTTCAATATTAAACGTTAATATTTATTATTATTATTTTTTTTTAATGTATAAACCTAAGTAAATAGTTTACAGAACAATTATTAAATATTATCATACGATAGGTACAATATGATTTTTAAAAATAACAATAAATTTAAATATATATTAATAATAAAGTAAACATAAGTATATAATGTATTATTGCATTGCAATTTACAAAAAGAGAACATTATATTAAAACTGTAAGTTGTATGCCATAATAATATGTAATATACTATGGATACCATATTTTTTTTTATGTATAATACATAAACATTTTTGTTACAGATATAACAGAATGACTTTAAATTATTAATAAAAACTATTTGACATTTGAATTTTTACAAGACTCAGAAAAATGTATTGTATCTCATTTAATTTAATTTTCAATGTACCTAATAATAAGTTTATAATTTTTTTGTGTAAATTTAAATATTTATCAAAGAACCAATTTTCTATAAATGCCATTATTTGAGTAAACACATTGCAAACGACATCGCTCTATGAATGTGATATAATTATATTATATTGTGTCCAAACACATATAATAATACTATTTAGTATTTAGTATTTGTTGAAACGTAAAAAAGTATATTTTTCAAAAACGAATAACCTATATATTATGAATTAAGTATGACAACAATTCATACAAAAATTGAAAAATGTATAAATATTTTTAAAAGTATATAACTTATCACCAAATAATAAATACATCAACCAATTTATATTGAATATGAAAAAAAAATAATGAGAATTCTTTGCTATAATATATTTGTAAACTCTATATAATTTTTTAACTACTGTTTCAACTTATAATATGTAAAATATATATTATTTTAAATACTGTATTGTTTTGTATTGAATTTAAAAATTTATTTATTACAATTCAAACTCCTCTATAAAACAAATTTTGTTTTGGATTTGTTTAAACATGGCAATAATTATATTATTCTATTTAATGATATTACATTAATATCTAATGGTTTTACAATATCCAATTATGTCTTTATTAAAAACTTTTTAGTTCCACTTAAACGGAAACAACATAATTGTCAGTAATGTACTATGACAAATAAAAAAAAACAAAGAGTTAACAAAAATACAGACAAAGATATAAATTATTATTTGATTTTATGAAATTATATAGTAGGTAGTATTTGACAACTAAAAAAGTCATTAAATACTCGTACTACTATATAGTAGTTTAAAATTACTAAGTATACTTATGCAGTAATACTTAAAAATGTGAACGCAAAAAGTCAAAACCTTAAGTGAAAGTCAAAATTACTTAACTTTAATTATTGATTATGAGTTGAACTAAATATTTTTTATACGTTTTAGATATTATGGTAGTTATTATAAAATGAAAATCGATACCGTGCTATTTCATATAAATAACAATTTTCTCATCATATATATTGCCAGACTAGCAAATCGATTATTAAGATCAAACGGATGGCCAAGCAACTGATTGTATTAGCGGTACATTAATATCGTTCAATTAAGCAGTTATTTAAACTCCAGCCAATCTAAAATAATTTAGAAAATGTATAGATTGTAAAAATATTATCTTTATATTTTAATAACATCATAGACATCTTACATAAAATCCAATGACTTAAACAGACAACTTTTTAAGGAGAGATTCAGTATTATACATAATATACTTCAACTGTAGGAGAAATGTTATTACTTATTACGTTAATAAGTAATAAGTACGTAAACCAACAGTAAATATATTATATATCGTAAAAATATTTTTTGAAGCGGCTCGTTAAAATTTCTTTTAAGGCTATAGGTGACCTTATATTGTTCACGCCGCTGTTAAAATCATTAACGCAACTTAAATTAATAGGACGCTTTTTGGTTTAAATATCCTAAGTAACTAGGTAATAGTAGTAAATAAACTATAAATGTTTTCTAATACAAATAAATAAATAAAAAACAATTATATCGAAATACGTTATGCATAATATAATATAATAGAAAGCAATGTAAAAATGCAATTAAAAAAATTTTAACTATCCAAAATATTTTACTGAGAAAATTAATCAATGGCACTCCATCGAATCTTTAACCGTGCACAATTCATTTTGATCTCAAATTTAAAACCATCCATTAAGAATCTAAACTATTTCACAAATTCTTCTACAATTATTTAATTTCATGACCACTTGTCAACAATTTGGTAACCCTCATAATTACTGTTATTTGTCTATGACGTATCAAAAATTAAGTAAATAGGTTTATAGAGGTACTCAAATAAAATTATTTAAAAATATTAATCTATAAGTTTCATTAATGACTTCTCTCAAAGTTTGTCCACTTGCTTTAATATTATTAGTTTTTTTATTTATCTTATCCATATCCTACATTAATACTTATTTTGCCTATAGGTATTAGTTATATATTTCTTGTAAACATTTAAATAAAGAAATATGTAGAACTGATGATACTAAAACGATAAAAAGTATCAATTAGTGTCATTAATAATTTATGATTTTTAATGATGCAAAACGTTAAGAGAATCGGTTCACTGTTGATATGAAAATAGATCTCTTAAGTCCTGATATAGCATTGAATATGTTTTAAACAAAAATGTATTAAATATTATAACATTATGGTCTGCAAATTATTATAATCAAACATATGTTTTATGACATTTTAGAACACGTGCCAAGACAATTATTAATATTTGTTCTATAATTGAACTAGAATGAAAAATAATATGTCATGAAAAAATACGTATATTGTAATCGTTTCTTTTGTTTATTTATTTTTTTATTATTATTTTTATTTCGAGCTAGAAAAAAAAATAATTTTTTTGAAGACACGTGTCTGTTAAAAACACAGCAGGAGATTTAGTTGAGGATGAAGGTGAATTTGGTTAAGATGACCAGTACACGTTTGTAGTTAGCAGATTGTATGGCGAGTTAAATGAATATGATACTAAAATTAAAAACTAAAAATGCATAGGTGTTTTATGACTTATGATTTTTATAATTCATTCGCGAAGAAGAGTAGTTTCAAGTAAGTCATACTAATGAAAATGTGTATAGGTAAGGAAATAATAAAATAGGTATAGTATAAAGTATACATTTAAGTTGGTTTTTTTAATCGCCGTTGGTGTAATAAAAATATTTAAAATGGCAACCATTATTGTTTGTACAAATTAACTTATTGAATTTGAATCATTTAAGGTATTTTTTCATCGATGAAATTTAATTTAAATCAGTTGAAAATTAAAAAATAAGTTTTCAAATAATAACATATTTTGGATGTCTAATTATAGAGCATTAAAATAAATTTTCATTAGTATAGTATTTTCCTTAATTTTTATATTATTATTTAAGAACAATATTTTTGTGAATTGAACACAATTTCTAAAATGAAATCATGTAACAATAATATTATTTATATCATAGGTAATATATATAGAGCACCTACCTAGATTTTTCAGAAATATAGTTCATTTCGTGTTAAATGCTGTTTACCCCGCGCTTGGACGGACACTTTGACCCTCAACCATTGAGGTTAAGGTAATTATCGATCATTCTGCCAACACACACACACATATCACACATTTATACACACACATGCTCACATTACCAAAATCAAGAAGGCGCCAAGCTGGGGGCTTTTTTTTATTATATAATTAACCCCAGAAGGCAAATGACATATGTAAACGATCGCGTTTTTTGAAGACCATGACTATACCGTTCAGTACGTGACAGGATTTAATTGATCTCTTGTATAGCTAATGTAGGTGTGTATTATTTATTATTTATTATGATGAATAGCGATGTCATATTATGACCTCCCCGAAAATTTCGACCCGAGATAGCCAACAGGTCAGAACCGTCTTCAGTAAACCATTGGCCATCAGAGCTGTAACACGGTCACACGCATTTCATAATATTATAATAATATACTATTATTATTATGGTAATTACGATAATATTATAATTATTGTTATAATATTATTTGTTTATGTTTATTGTCACGTTGAATTGGAAGGGCGAGTGCACGTCGACTACTTATCATAATTGTCTTGCAATCACTATATAGGTACATACAGGTCTCTTGTCCGTTGCTATATTATAATATACATATAGGTGTATCAATATAATGCCGCGTGAAGTTATTGTGTTCAGTGAAAACAATATTTCACCATAGTCCCTAATATCATATAATATATTATATCATAATATTCATAGTATAATATATGAAACAGACGAATCAAAATTCAATATTGAATCAGTTTAAATGAATAACCAATCAATATTGAAAGCGTACTATAGACAAAACACAAGGCGCGTGCAATTATTCGCGAGAATCGCCGCTGTTCACTAGAAGTTTGCAAGTTCTCTCGCTGGTAAGAGAATTTCAGTGAACAAGCAGTGTATAATTATGTGTGCACCTATATTATACTGGTAAATAGCCTTTCCTAGAATTCTGATGGAAATAGTTTTTTAATATTATTATTGTTGGTGTTACTTGTTTGTAACAATTGGTTTTAGCGGAGCTGTGAATTATTTTTTTTTTATCAGCAGATATTTAAACAATGTTAGGAAAATATTTTTATTTTCCATAAAAAAATTGTGTTTTACTATTTATTTAATATTCCAATATTATTTATTTTTTTTTAATATAGATGGGACTGATTATTAGAAACATCAATAAGAAATAAAATTATAGTTTATTAATAATAAACAGTATAATAACAATTATGTATCTCAAGACATTCTTAGATATACTAAAACATATTACATTTAATATAGGTATAAATAAGAGTAAGAAATAATACCTTAAAGAAGCCAAATAGAAATCCTAACCTTTATTTTTATTAAATTTTACTGTAAAAAATAAATTTATGGTATGATAAAATATAAGTATAATATATTAACTGATGAGCTGGTCTTGGTCTATAAAACTACCCAAAACTATACTGTGCCTAAAGACTTTTATTACTAAAAATAAATTATAGTTTTGTACACATACACCATAATAATTTTGAACACACAAATAGCGATCTATTAGTTCGTCTCTCGTAGGGAACTCATAATTTATAATAATATCATATAATAAATAAGAAAAATGTAAAAGTTAACAACAGTTTTGGGAGTATCTGGACAACCATTTGTATTTATACTTAGATTATATATCTATTTTACAGACACTTACAAAGAATATTATATTATTATTATTTTTGGAATTTGATCCCTTCCCCATCTCCACAATTTACGTTCGTGTTACTTTTATAGTAATTACATTTACTGTATAATAGATAAAGGTGCGAGAACAACTTATGAAAATAAAATAAATTAGAGTAAAAAAATAAAAATATGATTAAATACGATCTTTTATATTTTTTTTATTGTTTGTTCCTAAATAATTTGACAACTTTATCAATAAACATGTTCACTCTTAATTTTAATTTTATTTGATATCATAAACTATAAGCCACATTCCAATTATCTTTAATGTTTCAACTGAGATTAGTCGAGTCAAGTATGAACATTTTTATGCAACCAATTTTACATATTATTATGTTAGTCGTGAGCAAGAAATTGGAAATATTTTTATGTATTTGTAAACATATTTTATACTTATACTGATATCACAGACAAATCTTAGCTTTGGAAAATTGTAATTAAAGGGGGAGCAAGATTTTTCTAGGTAATAATTTATTATATATTTTGAAGTATTATTATTATTAATAACATAACATAAATATATTTTTATGATAAATTTATATTTTAAAATTAAAATATACAAATACAACATAACATATATTTATTTACAATAAGCATAACTGCATAATCGAGTAGGTATTGTTTTTGTCCTTGTATATTGTTTATCTAAAATAATAAATATAGAGCGGTAGAAAACGTTTGCCTTTTAGCCGAACAATTGGGAACACTTAGAATTAGCAAAGAACTTACAACTAATTCAAAAATTAATACGACAATTTTATAATTTTTACATAATTTTATTAAGATCTTTCCTCAAAAAATGATTTTTGGAACTGCATATCATATAGCAAAACAATAGTATTTTCGACCATAAATTAATAGCAAAATATATTTAATAATATTTATATATTATAAGTAATTATGTTATAAATTACTTTATAAATACATTCAAGTTTATTTTAATTAATACATTTTTATTTTTTTCATTTCTTAGAAATTGCCTATTTAAAGCCCCTAAAAAATGAGTCAAATTGTCAATTGATAAAATTTAAACAAAAATATTGTACAAGTGAACTTAATATAATTATAACTCATATTATAGTATTCATAACATATTACTCTAAAATACACTGCAATACACTTATATTATAATATAATATTGTACTTAATAATTATATCAGTATTATAACTTACTATATTATAGTTAAAGTGTTGAATAAGTTAGTTTATGAAATAACTAAAACGCATAGGTAATGTATATAATTTATAAGTAAGTTAGATATTTTATACATTTCTATTGCTCACACCGTTGATGTATTATACTGTACGAATTTTTTACAATATTAAATGTTCTTTACACTCTTGAATTAAACGCACTTCATGTTATATAGCGATGTTTGTTGACATTAGTGTTCTAAAAACTGGATAATTTTCAAGTATTCTACCTAAATAGATCTACAAAAAATGAATCAAAAGAAGATACTAAAATTCAAGTAATTAACTCAAGGAAAAATATGAAAAACTTATTGGCTAAAATAATGGCTAAGTATATCATAATATGTCATCTATGACTTAAGTTGTATTATTATAATTACCTAATAAAAATATTAATATAATTAAATTTTTGTGAGATGGTGAAGATCGCCCAATAATATTTACATATACAAAGATATAGTCCATTTAATTATTACTATGATGTGTAATTTATCATATCATTAAGTTTTTGAGAGAAAAAAAGCTAAAGACAATTTGGAAAAATGAAAATAAAATAGAAAATAATGATAGACTTATTAAAATACTAAACTTGCGGTCATGGTTTTATATAGTACGTGTCGAAATCCCCGATATTTATGGAGGACAAGATGATCCTAATTCAATTACTATAGTTGTACATATTGTATATTAAAATTAATTGACACAGGATTTTATCAACTTATAATTAATTCGGTTTAAAATAAATTAAATATTACAATATAGGTAATTTAAATTTAAATATTTTTCATACTTTAACAAGCATCAAACACATTATATTCACCGAATGCTGTATATACGCACAAAACAGAGTACATTTTTCGTTTCCAGAATCACTTGTGACGTATTTAAACCAGTGTTCAAGCATCTCCGCTTCAATCAAATTCATAATCGCCGCCAATCTTCTTAAAAAAATGTAACCCTTTTCGAGTACTATCATCTAGTATAGTAACCTAATAATAACCCATAATGCAACCTTTCCTAAATTAAACCAACCAATGGGCTCTGCTGCTATGGGTATATTTAATAAAATAATATACTTTAGCAGAAATCAAACTATAATTGTATAGAATAACTAGTTATTTTATGAAATAACTAATTAAAGTAAAATAAATAGTTTTTTTTTCATACATTATTAATGTATACTTTAACTTTGTAGTTAATTCATAAACTACTTATTTATTTCATAAAATAACGAAATTAATCACTTTAACTTTAACATATATATAACAAAACTGAAAATCGTGAATAAGGATTATTATTAATTATTATAGACAACTTAATAATTTTTGCTATTCTTCTTATTAAATAATAATAATAATTTTAAAAAATGTTTCTCTTAAAATTATTATGTACTTAAAAAAAAAGTTTAAAAAAATATTAGTTAAACATTGACGATTGAGTAGGGAAAGAAGTTAAAGATGACTAGACTCTCGACAGTCTGTTAATGATTATTATTAATTAGGCATGACTTTGCATTAAAACAACACACAACTGCTATCAATTGGATCACATTAATACTATTTATAAGTGTATACATTATTATATTAATATACTATACATTCACCAAGCATGCTCATCATATTTATTATTTGACAATTTATTGATATTTTGATTTTTATAACTTTTAAATTTACTTATGGGCCAGGTTTTTAAATACTTAAATATTTTGTTATAAAATTTAAGGATTGTACAGGATTTTGACTATTTTAAACGGTGGCATAGTGCTTTCAAAAAATAATCATTTTCTTCTGAATTTCATAACTGAATTAATTGTGTTTTATTTATTTATAATAATTAATTTATTACATTATCATAAGTCACACAGCATAAATATTTTTACCGTGGTATTTTTAATGTTATAGTAATATGATTTTACTTACTTTAACCTAATAACCACATGATTTTTTTTTAAATGTTGATATATCTACTATGTTTACATCTTACATGTATTCATTAATTCAAATCAATTTGATTCACATTGAAACAATGCAAATAGTTTGTTTTACTAATAATAATGTATGATATTTCTAGTCAATTGGTTATCTACTACATCTACGAATAATTAAAACGATATAATATTCATTTTTAACTAATTGAACGTGGTATCAAAATAATAAATATTACCAACTAACAATAGAACACATTTATGTAGGTTTAACAATTAATTATATAATAATGTTTTAACGATATTGTCATAATTATAATACACGTCTAATGTACTATGTGTGTGTATTTGAGCTTAAATAATTAAGTCATAAGGACGCCTTTGTTTTAGGTGGCGTTAGAGTTATTGTCCTATATTGACTAAGATAGTATATTGCATTGAAATGTTGAACTCGTTGACTTGTGAATCGACTTGAAGAAACTTTTAGCCAAATTTTTTATGTGATCTTGGAGTTTTGATATTTTGAGGTATTTGTGTATGTTTAGTTTTCTTATATAAGCCATAGAGTATTTCAAATGCTGCATTTGTTATTATTCTTAAGGTTTTTTTTTTTGAAAAAAATATATATATATATATATAATATTTATATTTATATTTGCTATCTTTTTATTAAATGGGTTTGTCCACATTTACGCAAAATAGGATAAATGGCATGTTATGTAAGCTGTGAGCACAGTACATACTTGCTTATAGTAGCCCATGCATGTATAGTGTATACATATATGACCTTATTAGTTTGTAATACACTTCCCTTAAACCAGTTTATGTACGCTAATTAATTTATGATAGCTGCAGTACCGCAATCTTGATACTGTTGTAACTTGTATTAGTGTTATACGTTTATTATAATTTTGCTATTTTGTACTCTAGGAGTCACACCGAATGCAAATTAATTAAACCGCTTTAAGTAATCCGGATTTTTATTAAACTGAATTGACAGCCGATTACATGCATTTAACTCTAAGCGTATATTATTTATAATTGAGGTAAATCTATTTAAGATACGCACATAATTTAAAATTGATTTAAGATGTACTGGGAGGATATAGGTGGTCCTTGGACCAATTCACCAATTTAAGTTTTAGTTAAAGGTCCGTGACTTCATACTAATTATGAACCATTGCTCTGATACTACACTATCAATTAGACTTAGTATTATATAATTATATTTAGATATATGAGTACTTATAAAGTAAGTTTCGAAATATTCTGAATTTACCTGTACAAAGTCCATATAAAATACTTTATAAGATACATTTATGACTTATGTATTGTTTTTTGATGGGAGTTTTTTTTTTTATTATTTGTGATTGTTCTTATTTCTACAATAGATAGGTAAATTACACGACCTAAATCGTCTATTGATAATTTAAATTATTGTTTATTATTATTGAAGTATTATCGAAAATATGTTTTGACTGGATGATATCGAGTACCTATACTAAACGTCTAAGCCATGCCAAAATATAAATCATCGCTGAAAAAAAAGTGTACCTATATTTGTAAAAGTGAGTGAATCAATTATTGATATTATGTAAGCGTGAACCTAGACCTATTGGTACCTAACTGAAAATGTGTGCAAATTTATGACCGGTATGTACTAGGTAATCCTGTGTGAATTTATACATACAAATTATAGATGACATTTTAACCTTTCATTTTTCAAGTGCAGTAAATATAAATTTATATATATGCATACGCACAAACCTGATCATAAGTGTGTTTCCACACATATTGTGTACACTTTTTTCCCGTGTATAACGTATATACCATTAAAATAATTAAATTAAATGTAAAGTCATTTTTTTTTTATTGTTTAACCTTATAATGTTATACTATTATGTCTTTTACATAAGAAAAAACCTCAAGTCGGTCTGCAAGAAACACGTGGTATTATATGGTGATATCGACTGGAATGCCATGTGACTGTGAGTGTAATTAGACACCGAGTAGTCAAGTTCAATAGCCCTCGACCCCATAATTTATTTTTCATCCCATACGCACGTACAAATACAATACGCATATATATATAATATGAGTATACGCGGAGGCACGATGTTGTAATAGGTTAGTATAATGTACAATAATAATAAAATATACTAACACTAGCACCTCACACATCATCATCGTAATATACTACAAGTCACAACCCTCTTTTGGATATTCAATAAGACGGCCTATCATACAGACATCGTTTCTTTATATGTCTGTGTGTGAGTGTGTGCGTGTTAATTTGTAACATATACATGTGCGATATTATAGCGTTTAACTCTCGCGGTATACTGTATACGTCAATCTCTTTAAAATAACATTATCTTTCACCCTTCTCGAGCAGTCAGGCAGGCTATTATTATTTATTATTAATATCTAATATTAACTATGTTTAACTTATTACTTTCTCGTATAAAATTATGCGATACGGCAGTATTATTATGGGTTTTATCGTAAGTTTTTTCGTTTCATATTCAACCTATTTAAAAAAAAAATGTATAGCATCGTTACATTATTGAGAGAACTTACATGACAACCCGTACGATGACTGTCACAAAGCATGTCATTACAAATGAAAAATTAATTAAAAATATTATGCATGCTACATGTGTATATGAATACGTTATTACTTAATATGCATCATCGATTAATTTAAACACAAATGGACACTAATGGCATAATATAATAATTATAATACTATATTATAACCAGCTACAATAAAAGAGTTGGTGAAATATCTTTTCTTGGCGCATCTATAGGGCACTATAATATGATTGCAAAATTGTAGTCTTACATAAAATTATTGTAAATCCGGATGTCATTATACGAAAAATGTCTACTCAACACTATTGTAGTACCTACTATGTATTTATTTCAGATTTTATTTTAATTTTATCTGCAAAATATAAATTGTCTCGTTTTAAAACTGTACCATAATATTCATATTAATTTTTTTACATAATATTTGTATCTTATACATACCATGAGGGTCATCTAATTGAAAGTATAACTATTTTTTATTATTTTTATTTCAGTCAATATAATAATAGTTAAAATTATAGAACAAAAATTAAATTATTACTCAACAAAACAAAATATATTTAGAAACACGGAAAATGTATTAGTTATGTTTTGTAGGTTTTTAATACCTATTGCATAATTTTGTTCAATAAAAATAATAAAAATAATTATTTTGTATTATACGTTTCTGTTTGTAGCATCTGATTTAAATCATAAAATTAGCTTATATGTTTTAATATTTATTCATTTTTCACTTTTAGCTAATATACACTATACAGCATGTATAGTTTCCGATTTACTTAAAAACTGATCGAATTATGTATTATTATTGTTTTAGATACTGTTATCTTACACAATTTATTCGTATAATTTGAATCTATTTCACGCTAATTTGTGTAGATGAATACACCAATCATTAACCACTAATGATATAAGATAAATGAAATCGTCATGTCTCGGTATTAATATAATGGGGATATTATCAATTATTAAAAATTAAAAATTAAAATAAATTAAACTAGGTCAATAAAATATAAGTGAAATATATTTTCGAATATCTAAAAACAAAAAAAAAATGGTCAAAAGTATTTTTTTTATTTTTACATCACGATCACGCCATTGCCTACATTAAACAATGGATACCAAGATAGTCTACAACTATATTATGATGTATAATATATATTGTATATTAGGGTCAAAACTTGTGAAAACAATAACTCTACAAACATTTTATTAATTTTATGAATTTTATTGAATGTTCCAACTTATGAGAAAGCACAGTGTCGATAATTTTGAAAAATTTCAACATAACTTACAAGTTACAAGTACTAAACAGTGAGCATTATAAATTATTTAAAATAGAAAAAAATGGCTAAATAACGTCTATTTGTTTTATGTAATATAGTACTATTCAGTGGCGTATATAGGGGGGGATTTAGGGGTTCAAACCCCTCTCGAAATGTATGGTTAATACGGACATTAATTTTGATTGTATAATTAATTGGAATTTAAAAAAGGATATTTTTTTAACCCCCTCACCTGAAAATAATTTCTATCTACGCAACTGGTACCATTAGTACCTGTGTACTATATTTTATTATTAGGTAATTATTATATGATTGTTATACGATTTAAACGATAATTTTTACTAATTATAATAATTTTGAATCTAATTTATTTTTATACGAGTATTTATAAACCCGTTCTTATTTTAAATCAAACTTGACCTTTGACTCGCTAATTTTAAATATCTACCTATTACTATATAACTTAGACCTTAAACTAATATATCATTCCTATCTATTTTTCATATTTTCAAATGACGCATCGTAAGCCAAAACTCTATTAAGTGACCTAGGTATATTTTATTTAATACATACACTATAATTATAGTTTAAATTATCATCAGCACTCTCTATTACTTATTCAATTTGAATTTATTATATACGTATTAAATCTATTACAATTACTACCATCCACTATTCAAATATTTAGAAACTGATTGTAGCTGATGCAGCACAGATCTAGTCAATTTAATTACCGCGTTTCTGTGGTTAAGAAATTTTTATTACAATATAATATAAGATATATTGTAATATTTTTTATAATTAAAATCGAGTTTTATTCGATTCAAAAATACAGCTTTTAATGATTCTCAATATGATTTTATTATAGTTACACATAGTTATCGGAAGCTGGGGGAGCTAAGCCTCCTAACTTTTTATTTTTTATAGTCACGTCAACCCCCTCCACATCTTCAATATAAAAAAAACTAAATTTATTTATTCATAGCTGACATTTTATTTTGTAATATTAAATATATACTCATAAACTCCTTTTTATACAATAGGTAGATAGTATACTTTCTTTTATTTTACTAATTAATATCAGAATTACTATACAATGTTAGAGAACAAAATATTAAAGTCTTTGTGGCGGAGATGAGATAATATAAGTGACCGTACCTTATTTAAAAATATTTCACCCCATAACCTTTCATAAATTATAATAGTTAGTTGTATATACTATATAATATACAATAATATTATATATTATATTATATTATTATTCCGCTTCACAGAATTCAGAGAGAAAGTACTATAAATAACATGCGCACGGACATTACGAATGGATTGTAAAAAATGTAATACCTACGCGGAGTGCATGAGCATGTTAAGGATGGAAAGTTATAGTAATATAATATGCAGAACAACTTATGATTTACCTTATTTTTCTTCACGTTGATATTAACTAAAGTTATTTTCATTAATTTTTAAAATCATCAATTGCCTATAGATAGGTGTAAATTATTTTAAGTTAATTATATGTTGAATTTTTACATTACATTTTACGATATATCAATATTATAATGTTACGTGTTTACGTGATTGAATTATAGACGATTTCATTTGTCGTAAAGACGTGGAATCTGTATACCTTATCTATTTATAGATAATATTTGTTTTGTCAATTCAAATTATTATATAGTTATGAAATATATACTTAATTTTGTACAATATAAACACCTTAAACCTTCATGGTAAATATTGTAAATAATGACTTATGAGTATACTTACTTTAATGTTGAGACAACCAAATAGATAATATTTAAATTTCTATTTTTAATAAAACAAATTGATTAAATAGTATTATTACTAAGGCTAAAAACTTTATACTTTGAAAGCTAATGGAATTTGATATTATTCGAAAATTTCTCAATCAAATATATTATCACTAATAGCCATACATTATTTATTAACAGAATTATTATACTAAGGAATTAATTTAAATTGGTTAACATGTAACTTTTGTGCTGTAAATTTGTTAACTGACAATTATTTCAGTTTCATAATTAGGGAAAGAAGGGGTAAATGCCCAAAACTATTTTTTTTAGGTGAAGGGAAGATCATTTTAGCAGAATCGTGTTAAAAAATGTTTTATTATATCTTATGAAATGACCAATAATAAAAATATTCATACTATAATGCAGACGAATAATAATGAAATAATAGAATGATTTTAGCAGTTTCTTGTTAACCTACGGCAAAAAGTAGAGTTTTAAAAATAAGATGTTGAAGACCTAGATGAAATTTTTATGAATTTACTAATTTTTATAATTAAAATTATTGCTAGAAATAAAATACTTCATAGAAACCCTCTGTGATATGAACTGCGATGACTTCGATTGTTGTTTGTCGTTATTGGGTTAAAATTTGTGTTGTGTGAGAAGTGATAATAAAATAAGGACACCAAATACAAAATTGAATGTACAATGTACAATATTGCAACTGGTGCGGACCGAATCAACTCATTAAGTACTCTTAAAAAAGTTAAACCATATCTTTGATCCTACACAAAAGATGGTTTGATGATAACGGCTATTTAAAATTAAATTAAACTATTGATTTAGTGTCTTGCAGTATTAGTATTATTTTGTTTACTTTAGTAACCAGTACTGATCACAATGTAGTACGTCCATATAGCAATATGCTATAAGGTCCTAACTGACCCTATAATATATTGTTTAAAGTAGTTAAAATAAATTTAAAAATGAATCAAGCTACTAAAAGCTTACAGTTAATTCATTGTGAATAACATTTATAAGCTTTATAATATTATATGTCTATCTATATAATATATTAAACCGTATAAAATATGTTTATAGTATGTAAATGTATTGCTCTACAATAAATCACTTGTTTTAGTAGTTTGATTTTTTTATGTGATTTGTGAACGAAATCAATATCAACATAAAATTAAATATTTGGGACAATAGCGTTTATTATAAAATGATTATTGACATCGCATCCCACCGTTAATTTTCCACGTACCACTGCAACGATCGTCAAAATTGTCAATTGTATAATGGGTTTATTATACGGTTATTAGCCGATTCGAATGAGCACTTTCGATTGTATTCGCTTAAATCTATATAATTCTAGTTAAATTAACAGAAGACGATTGTACACCGTAGTACAGTCTAATAATCACTTGTCAATAACCTACAGAATATTATACATTAATAGTTCAATTGGACAAAACAACAATATCATAATATAATATTATCAACCTATATTGCGATCATCCCTTGTATTTAATAAAGATTGCATGCATATCGGCCACTGAATACCACAATACCACACGCACTATATTATAGTGTATATATTAAATATAGAGAGAGAAAGATTTACCAAGCATGTTTGTCCTTTGGTAATATTATAACTGTACATAAATTTATAATGCTAGTATATTATTATGAATATAATTAATATCAATTGATAATCCTTTTCTTCAAAACCCGATAGATCCGGTGGATTTTAAATATAAATAATATAATATGTATTATATCTCATCAAACTTAAAACTAAACATGCAATATGCATACCCCAATTTACTGTATCGCAATCATTAAAATATTTTCGTCACAATTGAAATGCCAACTAAAATTAATAAGCACAACATTTCTCGCAATGCATACAGAGCGACTCAAAGCCTCAAATACTACCGTGCTTCTTAATCTGACTTGAACTAGTCAATAAAAATTACAAAATGTACTAATTCATCTTTAGCCTCTCTGAAGAAAAAGAGACGGAGCCTTCTCCTTTTTATACTTAACAGATACGCCTCAATCAAAATAGATGATGTCCTTGACTCGGAAAGTGTCAAAAAAACTCTTGAATTGGAGAAACTCAACTAACTAAATAATTTTAAGTACGTAGCTTGCTTATAATAAAATCTAATTGAAATATTATTAAACCAATATAAAATGTGCCAAGGTAAAGTATTTTATTTCTTATATATACATATTATATATTTAAATCTTATAAAATGTATAAACCCTAGAAGTTAAACTATTTCATCATGGCATTAACCGTATAAAATTAAATTATTGATATTAATTATTATTATATTTAAAATATTTTTACTCATTCTTGATTTCTGTGGACTACGACTATTATAGACGTTTGATGGTTTGAGTTTTAAAAATATTTTTTGTTCACAATATTGAATATTTATCTATTTCTACAAATTATATTATTACACGCTAAAGATTGTCTTTTATTACTAAATAATTTATAGTAATTTTAATATATTATATTAAAAATATCAAAACAAATAAACTATAACATAAATTTGTCGAAATTACACTTGATTTTTTCATAGTTTATATAAAAATTCATGCTTATTCAATAGTATCATTATCATAATATTTTATAAGATTTTGTGTAACATGTGTTGCCTATACTTGTTAACCATTTTTTTGCTCCCTGTATTTTCTAACAATGTAATAAGACGTACCTACCTACATACCCATTAATACAAAAAACATATTACGACCTACAAGGCATATACCAATTGAAATTTTAAACTACTCATTTCTTATTAAAAATAAACAAAATAAATAAAACACCATTATGTTAGTTTATAACGTAATATTATAATAATTTATTAAGCAAACTAAAATATCCATTATTTTAAAACAAAATAATTTCATTGATTTACAATTTGGTAGTATATAATTGTATTTATCAAACACTTATAAAAGTCGTTAAACGATAACAATGAAGAATATTATGGACATAGTTTTATATTTTTTTCATTTTTAAATGTTAGAATATTGTTTAGATACTTACTATCTATCTGTGTAGTTATAGATTATATAAAAGTCCATTTATGATTTACCCATTTCTCATTATTTCTCATTCACTTTAAAATTGGCACACTCCCATACGTCAATTACATTGGTATGTTTAGTGTATCCATAAACATCAGAACAGATAATTATATTATTATTCATGTTATTATCTTGTACTCGTAATTTTAGTACGCATATAAGTATAAATATAAGACAAAACTTATAATATAACATCATCTTATCATTTGTCGTATTTTTGTAGAAATAGTAGGTACTTGTTTAAATTTGGAACAGTGTTAAATTATTTTCAAGAACAAAAATAGTTTTGATTATTATTTTTTTTTAGCTTTTAAGTGTTAGTGGGTTGAACTAAGAACTACAATCGTTAATATACATTTTGATCATATCCTGCTATCATCCTGATAAATATAAATAAATAATAAAAACTACAATAGTTATTACAACATTTGAAATGACTATCCTAATTGTAACTATTTTTTTTTTAATTAAATTATAGTTAAAGTATAGAATAAAGGTAGATTTGATAAAAGTTTAAATGTAAGTCATGATTAAAATAAACATACATTATGTTGCCTAAGTGTATATTTTTACGGCGTTATTTATTATTATTAGTATTTCTTCAAATAAAACAATTGCTTATAAATTAAAAAGCTATGTTTTATTTAATACAATTTATTAGATGTTCAATGAAAAAAAAACGATAGCTATATAATAATTATATAAGTACAATATTTATTGAGTTTTTTAACGGCTATTTTGGTCCTAGAATTTTTTTGATAGATCGGGTCACATAAACAATTATTTGTAGTCACTAAAAAATTGTTAACTATACTATAAAGGTAAAACTATTTAAGTTTAAAGAAATTATACTTAATACTTATTCACTATTCTAATAGTTAAATTATTTTCAAGGCATTTTTATTATTATAGATGCATTTATTATACTGAGGTATAGTATTATCAATTGCTATCGTTGTTACTTATTATCATATTCTTTGTGGTTCTACATCGAGCTGTAAAATTACGATCTTGTATTTCCTCATTAGTATAATAGTGATTTGAGGAATGATCTTCATCATAAAATAATCAGTATTGTGTTTTTATTAGAAAAAAGTGAACTTTATCTATGTTCTGCTGATACGTACAATTTTTTAATTGCATTTGCAAATGTGATAGTTTTTGTTTTTAAGACATAAATGTACAGGATTTAATAATCATAAAAATAATTAGCGATTAAACATAGATAAAATTATCTTCTTTTAGAAAAATACAAAAAAATGATCTATAAACATTCAATGAGTCACGATTTATGAAATATGAAAACATTTTTTTAAATAATTTATTTCACGACCAGTACACCAATTGCAAATTGATAATATAATATGATAGATCATAGATATTAATCTAGATTAAATATTCATATTATCCCAGTCATTTCAGGGCATAAAGTAATGAACTTTAAAGTATTTGTACCACTAAAAAAAACACAATCAAAGAGACTAACAACATATTTTTATAATATTGCAATAATATTTTACCTTCACAACAATTAGTTAAATATAAATATAATTATTGTCATGGCGGTTGTCGATTGTAGCTATCACCATAGAAACGAATAATATTTTAGGCATTTAGCCACTAATAGGTATAAAATATTATCTCACGCCAATAGGTCAAACACCTAATATAAATTAATAATTGAATATATTAAGAATATTAATTATTTAATATAATTCAATTTCAATAATTACGAAATGTAATATATTAATACATATAGTATATATATATATATATATATATATAATTATATACAGACTATATTAAACTACATTATTCTTAACTCTCATATTCACTAATTTACAAACTTTATCTTAATATTATCAGATATACATTTATTATAAATATATACTATTTATTGGACTTTCATGATATGAATATTTTTTATTTAATTTGTTTAAATTTCTTTTAAACGTGTTCATTAAACAAAATAATTTTATAGGAAAAAATAGGCTTTAGAATCGTGATATTATCCTCTTATTTAGATAAATTGATTTAATTGTAGATATGTTATGATATTATACTGATGTATTATAAGGCCTTCAATACAATTCTTCTGTCTAAATGTATTGAAAAAGTATAATATTAAAGCCACAGCGCAAACATAAATCGTTAAGTGAATTATAAAATTATAAACAAATACAACGATTATTTCTTGTTTTATGAATCCATTTTATTTTTCTATCTTAGATGGTTCATTATTTTCTCAGATGCGATCAAGCAAATACGATTGGCATTAGTTTCGTTCAAAGATTCCAAATTAGAGGAGGGAGGGAATGGATATCTATCGTTATTAAAATTCATGAATTAAATCTTATACTCATACACATTAAGTAATAACAACTAACTGTATCACAAATTATTATATTTTTTAAATTATTTATACTAATAATATTTTGGTAATTTCGAAAATAATAAAATGTTTATAATGTATGAACCTTAGGGAGTATATTATTACACTTCTATATAGACTGATTCATTTCGCGTAATGTATTAACTGTATTAATGAATATTGAATGTAGTATGATAAATTTATTATACGTTAATTGGATAATCTGTTTATGGAATACAAAGAACTTATCCTATATTCAATTAATCACTTTAGCTCATTTAATATTTTTTATTTTGAGCGTTACATTCAAAATAATGTAAATAATATTTGTAGACTTCAATGTAGGTACTAAGTATACGTACCAATTAATTTATTTTTAGATTTTGAGCAGAGCGATGAATAAATTGGTTTAACAATGATGATATATGATTGAGATCACCTTTAGGGGCATTATTATGATATTCTTGACATGATATAATTTTTTTTAAATACAGTCAAATCCCGATAAATCGAAACAGAAGGGAGATAAAAATTCGCTTCGAGATAATAAATTATGTATTATTCGAGATATCTTACTAAAATTTATATTAATTTATTTATAATTTATATTTTTAAGGGAATAAAAAAATATTCAAGTTGTTAAGTTTTTTGAAACGACTGTATATTTTGAAAATTTATAGACAATTTTAAACTTTTGATAGTAACAATTTACTTATTTGTTTCTAATAAACGTGATTATTTAATTCAAAGTTTCTTATTCATTGTTTTTACAGAATTAAAAAAATATTGAGAATGCAATATAATAAATAGTTACGATTTTATTTTAAAAGCGTTTGAAATTAAAATTTGGACAATGCTTGTCATAAACATGAGCAAGTATAAAATCGCGAGAATATGTATAAATTTTGAATAATTTAAATTCATATTATTTATAATACAAGTTTTCGTTATAAAAATTTAAAAAAAAGTTAAGCATAAAGCCAAATTAATTTTTTTATTAGCGTTTGATGTTTAAATTTTAACGAAATCAGATTTCATACCATAATATGAAATAATAAGTATTATGTTTTATTATTTTTTTAAATTTATTCAAAAAATATTAAACGTAATACTTTGTAACATTCAATCGCTTTTACTTCAACTATCATTTTATATGTATTAAGCAATTTTCAAAATATTGCTGTTTTAAATCTATTTGAAGTTTTGTACCACGAACCTATTCACACCGTTCCTGTTTTCGGCGGTAGGTAGATACTTAAACGATATTAGTGCATTACTGTGTATACAAAAGTTAGTATCTCTTATTTATTTGATATAATATTATTTATAGTAATATAACTTAATATACAGCAGAGCAATTTCCCTTGGATTTTTTTAAACAATTTAATTACTTTATGGTTTCGATAAATATAATTATATTACATTATAAAAATCATACGGGTGTCCGTATCGGTAAGTACTTAAACATTTCACATTTTTTATTTGTTTAAGCATTTAAGGTAAACTATAATTAGTATTAAATAAATAATTTTAAATCCAATTTTACAATATTAAGTAGGTAGGTACCTACCATAATAGGTTTATACGATATAGGTACCTACCTACATACAAATACCAGTTTACTTGTGTTTTGTAGATCGTTAAAATATTACAATATATTTCATAACGAAATAATCAATTTTTTTCTCATACTTGATTTTCCATAGTGAGACATGATTGAGAATAGTAGTCGTTGAGGATTGACAACAATAAGCTTATAATTACCTTTTAGCCTAAAAGTTTTAGGTATGTGTTGTAATGGATGATTTATAAAATCAAAACTCGTCGAAAAATTAATTGAAGAACATAATCGATTTATTTGTTTTATATTTGTATAGTATCTAGATATAGGCCTGCAATAACAATTACAGAACAATAGTTTATAACTAAATATTGAACAATGAACAGCGGCTCTAAGTGTCGGCAGCACCTTAGAATATCAGAGTTCACTAATATAGTAATATTACTGAAGTATTGTAGTATTGCATAATGCACGATTTTTCGTTCTTTTTTTGTTTGATTTTTTCTTCTATGATCGACTGAGTGATAATGGGACCATCAACAACAAACATGGCGTCTGATGGGTCGGGTCGGGTTTGTTGTCGTTCGTATGTAATCGTATAATAATTGAAATAATAATAATAACAATAATAGTAGTAATTAACAATAGTTATTACTTATTAAACTTACTTTATACCGTTATGATAATCACGAGTAACATTTTCGTTTAACCTATTTCTACGTTGTTTCGTCTCGGTACTGGTGCATCTCGCTTGGATGACAATATTCGCTCGGTATTTTGGTGTGTGCGGGTTTCGTATGTGATTTCGGTGCGTTTAATTATATTATTGAAGGTTCGACACTAAAGTGGCTATTATGGCGTGCAGTGTACGATCAAGGAACAATCAGTTATGTCGGTCGGTCGCAGAATTTATGGACAGATGTGCGACAAACGTTTTTTAGACACGTCGTAAACGAACGACCACCTCAAAACAAATAGTTCAATTGGCGCACATATGAGCCGCACGATAAGACTGCACTACAAGACTGAACATCATCGCTTATAAGACTGACGAAAAAGCAATTTGTACAAGTATGTATGGTTTTATGTATGTATGTATGTATGTATAATATATACTATGTACTATTACAAGTTGTGTTTGTGTGTGTGTGTTTTTTTGTACTCATACGATTGTAATGTTGGTGAATGGTGATGGTGTTTGCCGTTTAACTAACATTTAACATTAACATTTTATCTATCTAGATTGTGTTATATGAAATTCTACACTTTGCTTAGTGCATCACTTACCTATATTTTACTAAGAATAAAATAGCAAATAAGTGATTGGTATTTGATAGCTATTCGTCTAGCAATTATTAACAGATTCTCTAATCAGACATCGACTAGACTATATAAGAATAATGTACTTAGATATGTAGTGTGTTTTAAGTTGTGTTCTGCTCATTTTTTGTTCTTTATTAGTATTATCATTTAAACAGACTAGCAACTACTTAATTTTAAATAATACAAAAAATAACTAAAATTAAGATTTAGATGTATTATGAACATAGCCTATATATTATTAACAATTTATTGATAGGTTGGTAGGTAAATACTTTTTAGCGGTTATTTTTTTTCTCATCCAGTTAAAAAAAAAGTCAATGGCTAAGTGGAAGGAGGTATTAAACTCTGATTAATACAATATTATATTAATACTTGACTGTTATATTAAAGTTTAATCAGCTGTACCTGTTTGTGCAAACATAACATTTTTATAGTTTTATTTTTAAAAAATTTAACTATTATCAATTTTTATAGCACATTTTATATTTTACAAGTTATTATTGTATGAATTCTGTAACATGTTTAATTTATTTTACATTAGCATTGAGGTTAATAAACCAACTATCTTAGATTGTTCTGTAGTCACAAATTCTATTGAACTATATTTTTATCAACATTAATAATGTTGTATAACTGGGTAATTATTATTTTATATTGATAGTAGTTTAAATTAATTTAACTAATAGGTATGTAGAGTTTTATTTTGTGAAATTATTACTTATGGTCTATGATATTATGTACTGTACATACCTACTACATAAACTATAGTGGGTATTACTAATTAAATATTAACAGTTTATTTTAACACTATTGGAATTTTTAGTATTAAAATATGTACCATTTTTCTATTTATAAATCAAGGTCAATTTTATAATTTATAGTGTTTGAGATAGTCTTTATTTTGGGCGGTACCTACTCATTTCTTTAAAAACCTAGTTTTCTCTATGATTTTTGCTTTTTTAATGTGTTTAAATAATATTATGTTATCTTGTGCTTTTAAAATACAATATCTAGTCCAACTGCAACCTATAATATTATATTTGTGTGGGAGGTGATTTATATTCTATAGTTCTATACCATTTTGATCAACAGAAAATGTTTATCTAGCATTAATGTGGTTTTATTTATCAAACAACTTATAGTTTATATTATATTATACCTTTATCATGTTGAATTGATATCACTGGAAACCTCTCCACTCACATTTCACTACGCTATTTAGATACTTGTATAACGCAGATCTGCTAAATCTTATTGTAATGCAAATTGTCAATTTATCAAAAAAAAAAAAATAAATAAATAATCAACACTTAAATACTTACCTATAATATTTATTTGATTAAAAATTTGTAATAAACTAATGTTATTAATAATATAGTTTCTAAATTTTTTGTTTTTATTAACATACATAAAATTTTCAAAATTGATTTTTATTTTGTAAAGACTAGTTCTGTTTTGTATATGAGTATTCCATGTTTTATTACCCACTATCATGTACGTAGCTAAGATTTTAATCAGGGGGGCAATGGCTTTAAATCATTAAAACTCAACTTTTTTTAAAGTATTTATTTATAATATTATTTTTAAATTATAACAATGTCAATTATCTAGAGTCTTCGCAAAATCTGCTTAGAATTGTCTGTTGCATTACAACTTGTGGTATAAGAAATATAATTTAGTTTGAAGTTCAAGGGGAGGACACTTGCTCCCCCCCTGCTTCATACTCGCTACGCCCATGTCCACTATAATATTAAATGCCTATATTTAGTTATAGTTTTAAAAAAAATCTTTTAAACTAATGGATCTCATCTTGTTCCTTGTATCAACTACTCATTGATACAACTATCATATTTTGTTATTTTATTATAATTCAAAAATAAATATTCATAGAGATTTAGAATTTTCATTAAATAGGTACTATCCATTTTGTAGATATGGTATATTTTCAAAATAATTTGTTTCTTTTTAAGTTAATATTATAGCGTTTAAAGTTTAAATTTTGATAAAATTCGTCAAAACTTGAACCTTATTTGATCTTAAACACCCAAACACATGATTTTCTTTCCTGTCTAATAATATAGTAATATAGGATTGAACGGTTTCGTCTAATCATTTTCAATGTTACAGAGTTCTTGTGTCAAATTATTTTATTTGATCTTATAAATATGTAGTTTTTATATTTTTTTTACTTAGGAATTACTTATTTACTTTTTGTCTACTATCGTCGTCTCTGAAATTATATGATGATTATGTTCATTAAGTGTTAAGTATACTGAATTGACAATTTTTGTTAGTATGTAAATCGATATCGATTATCGCCACACTTTTAAAGTACTATATATTTCCCATGTTTTTGGCTATCTACCAAAATATATGAATTAACTTTTTCAGTCTTAATTTATTTTCTCGAATAGATATATCCATTTTTCAATTCTTGTTTGTTATATTACGGCACATTTCACAAAGCACAGTAAGTTATATATATATTAATATTTTGTATGAAGCACGTTAAAATCGCAGAACAGCAAATGCCATATCAATTATTAAATTTTATTGAATTTCTGATAAAAATGATAAAATATAAGTTCGTTAAATTATATAACCAGTTGGTAGTTATCATGTAGAAAATTGGTCTTAGATTTTTTTTTAAACAGCATTTCATATTAATATTATATAGGTACATAGGTATTATAGCATCTACGGGATATACCTATTCATCAAGTTATCTATACGTTATATGATGTATGTGATGTTATATGATATATAATGTATACACTATACAAATCGTAATTAAAATATGTTTTTTAAGAATTTTAAACCTATAGCGGCTAGTTTACAATTTAAACTTATTGTCAATCTCTTAAATATAAAATATAATTTATAAAATATACATAAAAAAATTGAAATATTTTTTGTTAAAATCTGCTTTTTTTATTTTTGTACAAAATTTGTTTTTGATACGCAATAGTGTTATATTTGCGGTAAGTGCGGCGGGTAGGTGTAAAACTTGGTGTAAAAGAACTAATTGTATATTTTTGGTTCGCAATCGATTTGCGTTTTTTTTTAATTATTTCACAGATTATAAGTTATTAACTTAACAATTTTACCGCATCGATTTTAGTAATAAATGTATCTGGATATTTTAGGCTGCTTTAATTGAAAGTAAGTTCATCATATTTAGATACTTGAAAATTATAATTTCACAAAACAATATTATATTTTACATGTTTATAATATATATATAAATATATATAACAATTTTGCCTTTTATTATATTAACATTCATAATCACTGTTATTTTTGTTTTAGTTCTATTTAGTATAAACTCGTAGTATCGTTCGTGTATAATACTATTCTAGACTTTTGTACTGGTCTAAATAGGTCAACAGCTATCGTTACTGACGCCGAATTCGTCCGATCAATAGTGTTCAGATTTCGCAGTTTATACTTGATGCACCAATCCCCGCCGATATTTAACTTGATGCATTACTTTTACTATGCACTTCAAAATGTCCTGACATCGCGACATCCATGATTTTTTTTGTATCCACAATAAATGTTAACGTATTTATTTTAATACTATTATTTATCTTATTTTGTTATTCTTTTTTAATGCACTAGGTATATATTATAAATTATATGTATTCTTTTTCATCTACGTCTAAGCTATCTATGGACAATTTAGGTTCATTGTTGTAACATTTTTGAAACCTAACCTATCCTTAGTTCTTTAAAGTATTTATATAAATTAAGTATTAATTTATATTTTTAGGTTTTTCTAGACTTGTTGATATATTTTGTGCTACATTACTATCTTTTAGGTTATTAAAGTCTTCCAGATATAATAATACGTACTTATATTATGTTATTTATAATTTTTACGTTTTTTAATTATTCTAGATAATAAATTACGTAAGACTTATTGATAGGTATTTATTTTAATATTGATATCCACTGGTATTATTAATGATAAACATTTTATGAAATTCATTATTAGTTATTACCTTCTCTTTTACCTATACTTAAATATTCTCGGTGTTTTTAATTGTATACACTATAGTCGATAAAATGTTTTAAAACTAATAATTGTTTTGAAAAACAGTATTTTAAATTAATTTATTTGTATTAATACGTATTTTTCCGGTATTATCTGAATTTTTTAGTAAATAATCCATCTATAGAATTTTAATCTTTGAATATCGTATATGCACACGCGCAGTAAATTAAAACATGATAATTCCTCTTTACATCTTTACAATTCACAATCAGCAAATTACTTTTGTTAATCAATGAATATTATTATGATTAGTTTTTTTATGCATTTATAAATTCTGTGTGAAATCTTTTGAAAATATGATCGAAGATGATAAAACCTTATCTTTGTTTGAAATATTAAATCTCAATTTTCTATTTATTTTTCTTTTTTTACCATTTAATACTATCAACTTGAATCAGCTTTATATCAGCTTAATCTGTTTTTTTTTTACATTTTTACTACCAAGTATAAACGTTTTTGTGTGGTTTTTAACTATAAAAGTATTTCTTATTTCTTCTATTCTTATAAATAAAAATCGATAATTATCTTAACCACTTATGATTTGATATGCCGATTAATAGTTTCCATTCCTTTTTAAAGTTGCATACTTTTTTATTTTTAGTATGAAATACGTGGGTACAATAGTATATGTCTACCATATGATTAATTATTGTTATGACTTGAGAATTATGATTAGAATGCGTCTACAAGGAAACGAAAATATCTGAGAAAATATCTTATAAGTCCATTTTACTATTCTGTTATACGAATTGCACTTTAAAATACATACAATTTGATTAATAACAATAAATTATAAATTAAAATGCATATTATGGTTATTGCATTTAAAATATTTTATTTTTTAATAAATGTTGGTATAACACGTAAACAAATATTCACATAATAAACATGTTATCATAAAAATATATATAATAAAAGTTTTTTTTTTTATATATATTTGTTATTTATATTGACTAGTAGATTATTGAAATGTACGGTATTTTTAAAGTTTTTATTTCAATCAATATTAAAGACCTAATTATTTATTTTATTAAGTATTCAACATTGGGTTTATTTTCTACTTAAAAATAATTTCCTGAAGTTAGTGTCTAAAAGATAACAAAAACAACAGGAATAATTTTAATTCTAAAAAAATAATAGTAATAATACATCATTATAAATTATATATCTTGTAAAACATTAGTGTTAAATTATAGACACTAACTTAAATACATTCCGTGCTCGGTATTGCTTATAACTTATAAGTTTATCACATATAAATATAATTTATCATTTGTTACAAATTAAAACTGTTGGGCCCAACTGACAAATATTTGACTTGCATTATTTATTGAATATTCTCTAGGTATAGCAGTCATGGAGGACAATAGCAACTTGTCTCGTGTTGATGATTGTGGCGATGGCGAAGAAGAAGAACGAGAGCAAGGAATTGACACTAAAAAATCTACTTCATCCCGATATAGTGCAGAAGGAACTGTATGCTCAAATCCACCAAGGTAAGGAAGTATTATTTTATGATACGCTTTCTGAAATATTAATCCTTAGTTTTTAACATATAGATAATGATTATTTTTTTTTACATAAAATTCATGTTTATCACAATGAAAAAGAAAATGTATTAATGGAACATTATTAGGTAGGTAGGCAGTAATAAAACTTAATACGCGTATTTTCACTATGGACACTAAGGTCTACTAATTTATAACTTATCACATAATTGTTTTGATATTTTTAGTTAAAAACATTCCATACTAAAAAAAATGAGAAAGTAAGTATCTGCTTTGCTTTATCCGTAGGAGTCGAGTGAACCTTGTCATTGTGTAAGTCACTGTAATTATATGTAAATTTGAATTCGATTTAAAAAAAAAAAAACGATTCTGAGCGAAAACGATAATTTTTTCCTATATTACTAAGTATATTTTGAAGATGTATCTTTTGACATTTTTATCTAAGTAATATTTATTACTTTTAGTATATTATGATTAGTTAATTTGATTTTTTTCTGAAAATATTACATTATTCATTATTTATTATATTATTGTAATAATATATACTCATAATATTCATGTTATTTTGTATTGTTATTAACTTTTGTATCAATATCCACTTTACTGTAGGACGATATAAGTATAGACAAATTAAAATTAATGTAAACGTTTCGAACATGTCATTGTGTATATACTGCAGTATAGTCTAGGACCTAGGTATATAAAAAAAATAAATATATAATAATATATGTAAAAGTTTCAAGTACCACCCATAAATAATATTTTTTAATGCAATAACAAAATGATTAAAATTTTTATTATTTATTTAAATATCTAATTTCATCTAAATTTAAACATAAAAATAAATTATGTCCATAAAAAATTTCGTTTAAATATTTTTTAGATTTATTTTCAGTATGAATTGCTTATGAGGAACTTTGTATTTATACTTAGCTATACAAATTATACATATTATTATAAATTATACGTCAAAATTCTAACTTAAAACAGTTCAAATGCTCATAAAAAATTATTGTTAATTTACGCTGAACTTTCTTTTTAGTTCTAGTAATAACATATTATGAGGAATTTTGTATTGCATTTTTAAGCTTTTCGAGCAATCTAAACATTTTTTATGGACAATAAATGGTCAATAAACTGACAATTTTAAATGTGTTTAAATTATTCGAAAAAATTCAAAATATTTTTAATGTTTATCATATTCATACATACAGAAAGTGGTAATATAAATATTTAGTTAACAATTTCCGTTTTCCTATTTTTACTAAATTTGTTTTTGTTTTTTCAAGTTTTAAAAAAGTATTTGGAATTTCTTATTTTTAACCCCCCAAAAATATCAGCTAAATTAAATTTTTCTTACCAGAAAAGATATCGAAGTTAAAAATCTAAACATTCTACTGCTCTGAAAAGTAATGAGTAAATTACTAATGACAGAAACTAAAATTTCATGTCATATGTGCGATACATCCATTGCAAATTCATCGATTTTTAATTTTTATAGAATCTAAAATAATGGATCCAAATATCTAAATTTGTAATTAATACATTAATCTACATTAATTATAATTTATGTTGATAGTAAATTAATCTTTTTCGCAATGCATTAGATATTAATAAATTACACTTGTAAACTATATACCTATATTATGAATACGGAATAATTGCGTTTTTGTTATATATTTATGTTATTAATGAACAGTATAATTGTGTATAAATTATAATTATATTTTTCAGTTCGAATATTTAAATTCAAAATTGAAATTTTTATTTAGACAGAAATCTATCAAATATGTTTGGATTCAATCAAGATTAATAATCACTGTTAATGATAAATTTGTCTACAAACTTCCCACTTAAACATAAGTTAATATTTATTATAATTGGACCATTTCTACGAATTATAAAAGTTGTAGAACTAATATTACTAAATTTTTAAAATAACCATATCTTCAAACTTCTTATAATGTACGTATTATCCTTAGTATATTATAATGTTAAATAACTAAAAAACGGCATATCTGAATTTTGATTTCGATGCAACAAAATGCTTAGAAAAATTATCCGTTAAATATTTTACAGTTAAAAATGGACGTTTGTATCTATTTTATTAACAGCGTTTTTTATGAAATAAGAGTGAGCATGCTTGATAAATGACTGCTTACATTCTATTTTATGATTGTGACAATGGTTATTATTATTTTTTGTGATAGTAGTAAAGGGCGAAATTTTATAATCAGCAGAGTAAGGCAAAGCTAACCGGCAGAAGTGTATACTGTATTCATTATTTTCTGATCATATTAAAAGTAATCACCCAGATGTATACTTGTTATACAACAACTTGTTGGTTATAGATTTTAATGTGTGTTCACCAACTTAACATTTTTAAATATTCCTATCAAATATATATTATGGTAAACTGAACTCTATTCGGAAATTCGGAATTGTTTTCCCCAATACGTTATTATTAAAATGTATAATAGGCTATTTATAAGTTATAATATGCTATTATATTTCGCATAGAGGTGAGCGAAATAAGACGCTTGTCCTCCAACTGGTTTTTATATCCTGTCCAGATTTTTAAATGCATTCATGCAACAAATTAAAATAATTTAAAATTACATATTTAACCTAACCTACCTATATTATCTAGTATACTAGTCTACCTACGCCCTACGGATAGCAATTTTTTATTTTGATATGACATTGCGTTTTGCTTCATTTAACGGATTGCTGAATAAAACTTTATTTTTTATAGTAGTTATATCGTTAAATTCTTTCAATTTTTTACGTTAACTTAATTTAGATGTACATTCTCTAGCGAGTTTTCAATTATTATTCAAATCAATAAATAAATGACACATTCAAATGGTATAGTAAATGAATATGTGGCTAATGGCAGTCTGGGTCAAAAATCGAAACCTCCTAGTCGCAAGACATAATTATCGTACTGATTCGACGGCGATACTTCTTGTCGCAGAATCGTTTAATGATGTTATAACTTACAATTACCGCGTACAATATAATAACTAACAAGTCAAAAACCATAATATTTATAATATTATATACAATAGGTATGGGTCAGTATCGCGATCAGTGTATCCTTCCTCTGGGTCGCCGCAGACCCTGACCTCGGGTCACGAGAATTGCATAGTTACCGTCGGCGGCGTGACGGTGCAACGGCGGAGACCCGTTGGCCGTCTCGCGCGGGCGCGCCGCGCGCGTTGCACATAACGCTGCGTCACGCGCGCACCTAGAGCATCGCCAAGCGACCGGTGCAGTGTTGCCGCCGCGGGAGACAGGCCGAGCGAACGCGCGCGCGCATGCTCGCCGCCCGTAATGTTACGGTGCGCAAGCCCGGCTGCACTGCAGGACCGGACCACGCGCGCATACGCGACGGGACGACCCACCAGCGGAGGCGGTCCGGTCCGCCTGCCCGCGATTTTTTCCCTTTCTTCAATGTGTCAATGTCGAGCGATTCGCCACGGCCGCCAGAAGTAGTCACCGAGTCGGAAGCAACATGTGCTGTACACGCGATTCCTAGTTGAGTGCGGTTAGGGTTTTTGACGCTCGTGCCGCCGACGAAGCCGTTACCGCGCTCTGCCGCTAACCATCGCCGGTAATATTATTATTATTAGTGTCCTGACCGTTTTGTTCGTGAGTCTCTCGCCGCTTCCGGTTACTATAAATCGTATAGTATTGTTGTTTCGTGATTTTCGTCCGTTTTTGTGTGTTTCGTCCCCTCGGAACGTTAAAACAATTTGAAAAATCCAAAAACTGGCGTATCGGCACAAGAACGATTTTTACGGAGGTGTCATGTTTCCGGGCGGTTGTTGCGACGATCCTGCGACGTTACCGCCGTCCACGTACGCGGGCGGCGAAATGATGCCTCTCGCCGTAACTGGTTTTACACCGACCGCCGCATTAGACCGCCATCGTCACCCATACGCGCCACATCTTCAGCCGCACCACCAGCACAGAAACCCGCAGTCTTCGTACCACCAACTCCGTGACTCGCAGATGCAGCACCGCGACCACAGAAATATGTGCGCCGCGATGTCTTCGTCTCCGGTTACGTCGTTGGACAACGGCTACCGTTCCATGTCATCGTCGTCACTGTCGTCACCCATGTCATCCTCGTCGTCGTTGTCGCCCTTGTCGTACCGACCGGTCTACTCGCCCAATCAACCGTCGTACGACTGCCACGGCGTACCCGCTCATCCATCGGTGGCCGACTTCCCGCCACAGTCGCACAACCAATATTACATGACTTACGACAATAATCTTCCCCCGTTAGTCGGCCCCAACGACGCGCAAATGCCGGTGCCCACACATCTGTCGAGCCACACTACACAAAACAACAACAACTATTACAACAATAACAACAACAACAACAACAACTACAACAACTACAACATCAAATACAACAACATCAACAATAACAACAACCCTTATACTGATCTGTACGAATACCGGGACTCGGTCGCCGATAAACCCGCTGCAAACAAGTAATAATAATAATAAATAATATTATGTTATGCTAAATTTATCATCCACCTGCTTTGTTAAGTGTACACGGGATTTTCATATATAACGATTAACGGGTGGCCCCTTAGAGTGAAATGTTTTCACAACACACCATTGAGAGATAACACCTTGATCTGCTTTGGTTTATCGGGCAATATTATATTTTTCCTGTCGTATCAGTCGGCGCTCGGTGATTCAATGCAATTAATAATAATACAATTATTATAATGAGTACCTATTTGAATTTTTTTTTAAAAACATTGAAATCCTGCAATACATTTTTTGTCTACTCCTGTCCTAGTGGTATTTGGGCCTAAGTTGTAAGGTGTGTTATACTTTATACATAGGAAATTTAAAATTTCGACAATGTAAACGGAGAGATTTTCGGACTCGAGTGTTCTCTGTAGTTTGATTTTTATGCAATTTATAACATAATATTATAATGTATACCCATAATACGTAGTGTGTATGTTAATTTATTCACATGGTCACATCTCTAGCAATTTTCATTGAAATATAGAAATTTCGATTTGTTGTTATTTTAATTTCGCAATCTATTTCCGAGTTTGTGGTTTAATTGTAATAATTTTGTGTGATCGAAAAAATTATAAAAATTCATTCATATTATTATTATTCACATCAGTTATGATTTTCGTCGTGTACATTTCTTTCAAAAGTTATTCATGACTCCATACTCATTAATTTAATCTCAGAACAATTTTCAGAGGCAAATAATACCTGTAATTTATTAATTATTCTGTAATATATAGGTTATTGGATTTTAAAATTGCTTTCTACACAATACTATTAAAAATTGTGTTAACCAATAGCTAGTTAACTTTTACGTTGTACTTTTTTAAAGCGCTCGTACAATGTGTATTGTTTTCGAATTAAAAGTGTTTATTTATTAAAATATTTTTGAAAACGTCCATTGAAATAATAATTCTGGTTGTTGTGTCGTTCTGTATAATTTTATACATTATTTATGAACTAAATTTAACTTTCTGTAGTCTGAAATTAATACAATTCTTATTTAATAAATAAGTTGCATTCTTAGATGAGTTTTAAATATTAATACAAAATTAGTCATTCTATTATAATAATATGTAATTCATTCTAAAATATGTTGTGAAATTTTAATCTGCATCAGAACTAATGTATTTATTTTTATCCTTTTGACATTTATACATCATAACAATTGTATGTTAGTACATTCATAAAATGGAAGAAATTATTTTTATTATTATATTACGTTACCTAACCACTATAGTTTTATGATCTGTATATTATATCGGTAAATTATAATATACATATATTTATACTTATTTATATATCTATTCATGTGTGTGATCAATTTGTGAATACATTTTAATATATGTTTAATCTAAACTCTTGTTTCTAATGAAGAACTTGTATTGGAATTGAATATAATATGGACAAAATTCCTGGAAAGTATGAATAGTTCCTTCGCGCTGACTCGTTAAAAGGGAACAGAACAATTTTCGATAAAAATATAAAATTACAAGCTTTTATTCGGAAACAAGTCATTTTTAAAAATACGTTTCTTTGAAATAAGTCTTATAAAATTATTCCCTTCAATATATTAGTACCTATATTATTCAATGTATTAACATTTTTCTCTTTAAGTTATAATCAGTCTTCATAGTTCCTTTTTTCTTTGTACGATTTATATCTAGGTACATATTATACCTGTTATTTTAGTTTACGTTTCTGACGTCAAATATAAGATTTTTTTCAATGATTTTCGTTTTCCATATAATATGTATAATATCCATTGCAATATAAAAATATATCGATTGTCTGTCCTGGTAAAACTTCAAAACATAATTTAATAATTCTTTAACTTAAGAGGACGCTATACCCGTATGTGTTGTCTCTGTCTTATACACGTGACAACTTTATTTCCTCCATATTTTAATAAAAACAACCAAAATTATAAATCCCATTGGGAAGAACTTTACCTGTGACGTAGTGTTTTAATTTTTTTGATAACATGAATGCAATTATAGTTATCGGTTTGAAAACTTTAGGTTTTTTTCATTTAATTATTAAAAATTATTGATTACCAATATCAAAAAAATTAAAACGCTACGTCACAGGTAAAGTTCTTCTCAATGGGATTTATAATTTTGGTAATTTTGATATAAATATCGAGGAAGAGTTGTTCCGCGCAAAAGAGTTTTTAACTATGCGTATATAAGACAGTATAGTTACGCGTATTTAAGACAGAGACAACACATAGGGGTATAGCGTCCTCTTAAGAATTTTAAACATTATTAAGTTGAAAATAACAAGTTTATTTTTTTATTATTATTTCTTATTATTTAATAAGAAGTATTTTTATAATTTTATTAGGACTCTTGTATATTGTATTCAAGAATGAATATTCAAAAACTATATATTTTATTTAAAAGTAATTCGTTATAAAAAAAACATAAAGTTAGCATTAGGTACCTACTAAATTATAGTCGAAAATACTGACACTAAAATTGTTAATCTAATAATTTTAAAAGTTTAAATTTTAGTATTTTGAGAAGTTAAGTGTGTCTGTACAAAAGGTATTTAAACATTTCTATTTTATCATAGTTTTGTGGTTACTATTTGGGTAATCGAAAAATGGGTCTTCAACTGTCTGTTTGAGTTATTTAGTTATTTTTTTATTTTATTTTCGGTATATTACAAAGCTACAAAAAAACTGTTCTTTGTGTTTTAGCTATAAAACTACCTATAAAGTTTGCCCTTGTCTAGGTATTATGTATATAACGCACTCCTTCACTTTTTTATTAGATGTTGTGGTTTTAGTTGACTAATCTAAATTGTTATTGTGTTAGAAACCAATGTACGGCTATAGGTACATTAATGTATTTTCAAAAATAATTTATGGTATCAAATTGTATAATTTTTAACCATTTTTACTAGGTAATAAGCCAGTTGAACAAAATAAAAAATATGAACATTTCTAGTGATAGAGTTTACATTTGTAAATATGCATTGTTAAATATTTATTAAAATGTTGAATAAATCATGATTAATTCCTTTTGTATTTTGAAATGTGAACATTTTTATCTTTTAGAGTACTTTATAAAATTTCTTTCTATAGTTTTCAACTATAGGTAACAAATATGTTATCTGTAAGATATCAATCGTCTGTATATCAAATTTAAAATTGTAATAAATTACCTAATTATAATAAAATCATAGTTTTTATAGTTTATTTTTATTAATATATAATATTCGAAAACGACTTAGTATGACTATAATATTAAACGTAATATATTGTTAATAATAGTTTGTACAATCAAAAATGTCTTATCTTTCTTATTAAACTTGTTGATTGTTTATCTTTAAAAATTATTAGAAATAGATTTTTAATGAATTACAAAATCTTGAAAATACATAATTTATCATGATGTCCATAATGTCGTCATAGAGATTTTCCGGTGGTTGAACTAAGTATATACATTTTTATGTAGAATTATATTCAATTGATTCAAATATAAAATTAAAATAGCTTTTATTGTTTGACAAGAAAGGTTAATTGATTTTCATAAACTTTGGAGTGCGCATTAGAAATGCAAAAAAAACTATATTTAATACAAACACTATTATATAATTTTTGACTAGATGCCAAAAACACATTTATTATTCAAAAATATAAATAAATAAAATACTTGATTTATGTAATAGTATTGTACCTAATATATCTAATACACAAACTTGTTCTGCTTGAATTCTGAGAAAAATCGATGTGTCATTTACGGGTTTTAGTCAATTTTATAGGTTTTTTTTGTTTTATTGTTATTATTTTTATGATTAACATGGTACTTTTATTATACTCTTTTAAGGAACATTTTATCGAAAATAATGCTTTTTTGACTTCATATTTTTGAATTGGTGTATTACAATACATAACTATATTATAGCGTAGACATAATATAATAAAATATTATGTAGGTTAAATTTTCGATACAAACTTTTGAAAATATTCAGTCATAATTTCTTAAAATTTTAATTTCTACCAGTAAATTATTGATCTGAGTATTATTTATTAATTATTATTGTTGCGAACCACACATATGTGTTAATATTTCAACTTGAATTTAAATTGTATTAATCACGTCTTGTAGTAATCCTTCAAATATCATTCTCTTCGTTGTAAAAAACTGTCGACAAACGTTTACGTATGATAAATAATTTTGTAACTATTGATATGCGTGTTTTGCACGTTATTGTTAAACCAATTTTTGTAGTTTTAATTAATTTTATCTTACCTATCGAATTATCGACGTATCATTGCGTGATAAAATACCGAAGCAAATAAATAGCATACAAATTCTTAATACATTAGAAAACCATTCAATCCATTTAACTCGCTTGATTACCTTGTTGGTCATAAGATAATTAATATTATTAAATATCAATATGTACAATGTATTCTATAGATTTAACATTTAAATATTCGGTAAATTTTCGAATAATAAAACCCATGGTGCTTATAGCATATTTAATTTTATAAAAATAATGAATACAATAAATCGTGTAATTAAATTTACAGTTTAACACATAAGAAATAAAAATTAAATATTTGTGAATTATTTAGTTAGTTTATAATCAACTTAAAAATAATTGAACTTTATTAAGCAATTAATAACAAATATTAAAATTGATTTAAAGATTTTCTTCTAATGACAATTAGTTTTGATAATTGCAATTTTTATGAAAAATATAATATAAGGTTAGATATTAAAAATGTTTCATCCTATTGAAAGTGCTTGTTTATAATTTAGTTAGAGTAATACGAGTATATGATACATAAAATAAAATAATAATGTTTCAAATCTATTTAATGGTAAATATTGGAGTAGATATCTAAACATTTTCTACGTGGCTTTCTTTGGTCACACGTACAACACATTTTTTTACAAAGTATTAATGTAATAAATTGAAATATTTTTTTTTTGTATGAAACCATACAGTTTTGAAGAGTTTTAATTTCTTATTCCAAAGCATCATTTTTTTCTGAGAATTTAAATGTATTAAATAATTTTAGTATTTAAATGTTTAATAAGGTTTCAATGTATAGTAGACCAACATTTCGGGGTTCCTTTATGTGCCACTGTTCATCTAAATTTTATTTATATTTTAAATACTCTTATACTTTATAATATAACTAATTAAAAACTTTTTCTAAATTTGATTATATTAATTAAAATTATCAGTCGAGTAATATTCTGTTTCGTAATACAATTATAAAAAATAAATATTAAAAATTTTCAAAAAATTAATCGTAAACTTTTGTTAACCTTTAACATAATTGTCTTGTATATTTTTATTTATTCATTTTTTCGAATTCATTAACATCATATAAAAATAAATCGTATATACATTCTTATAATTTACTCACTTAAATAACACTACTTTGATTACAAAAAAATGTACAGTTATTTCATGGCACTTATCCCAATCGCATCTGACGTCGCAAAAAGCCATTCTCGATCTTACTGAATTAACTTTTTAAATATCCGTAGTATTCATTACGTGGCAAATATATAGTTTACTTAGAGGGCAAACTAAATGTCATTGATTAATATTTCGGATTATAATATGGCATAAACAATTGAAAAATCATCTTGTGTCTATTTTATTTTGTAGTGTCTTGTTAATATTACTAGACACAGTTGAATTTAATGCATATTATGTATAATAGAAATGCTCTAGTTTTTATGTACTTACAATGAATTGAAAAAAATCTAAAAATTATAATGGATAATATTGGTAATCATATTATTCTAAATAGTCCTATTATTTAATAATATAATACGATGCTTTACAAAAAATTCGTTTTTTAACTATTGTTTTTATGAAAAATGCACTACATATATTTATTTTTTTAGTACCTAGTAGAACTTAGGTAATCATCAAGTGTATAATTAACAACTTATCTTTTGTTTTTGTAGTCTGAAATTAGAGATTAAAAACTGAACTAGTTTTTTTTTTAAATGAAACTAGAGATAATAAGACTTATATTGTAAATTGACAAATATAATCCATTTTTATTAGTATTTTATTGTAATAATTATAATGAAAGTATTTTATTACAAAGCAAGCAAATATTTTTCTTTGTGCAGTGCAAAGGTACTTCAAAAATGTAATCAATTAAATATACAACACTTATCAAAGGTTATTCAATAAAATGTTTATTTTATATGATTTACATTTTCCCATGTTTACTTGATTGATATTATTAAGTTTAAATGTAACAAGTTATAACTCATAACAATGTAATAAAAATACTGATATTCATTGCCGTTCATGTGTGAATTATAATTTAATCAAAAATCCTATGGGCACTATTCATTAATTTTATAATATTTTTATGAAATTTGAATTTAATTTTTGTTATTAATTAATATCAACAATGGCCAAACATTATAATGTATTGATTACGATATTAAATATTGTGTACAAATATCTGTCGAGCGATTAACATATTATGTGGTGATATATCATCTTTAATATTTTAAATATTAAAATGTATATCAATGTAAATATCGATGAGATTTCCCAAGTGCATTCAATAAACAAAAGTTGAAATCGTTTTATTATTATAATATTATCATTCGTCTAGTTCAGTTTACGCAATTAAATTATATCATGTTTTCGACTGAATGGTTGGTTATCCATAATATGCAATCTGACGCCATATCATTGCAATTATTATATACATGCATTTTAATCACTATGCACATTCAACTACAACATATTATGTATAATAATATATACGTCTGCGTACTACGTATATAATGTATGTAACTATATATACATACAGGGTCATTTAAATTGTTATCTACAGAAATTTATAGGTAGGGATTATATAAGATTCTTTAATGTGTGTAATCCCCCCTTAATTTCGCGTAACTTGTAGGTTAAATAGACGCAACTGTACAGGTGAGTGCATCGTATACATGATCGCATATTTACCATTATAATATTTTATATTATTATTTTGAACGATGCAGTTTCTTTATAAAAAAATATTGTGCACTGAAATAATCCTTCAATGTTCGTTTGTATGTTAACCTTGATATTATTTCACTAATTCTACCAAACATTTTCTATATTGTTTCCATTTTTATCATTATGTGTGTTATGGCACATATAATATATATACTCGTATTTACATTGGTTTCATCATATGTAAATTGATTCTATCTAACTTTGTCTCGGACGTTTCTCCCACTTGATCACTTTAGTATATTTACAATTTATGATTATGCAATCAAAACAAATGCACACGTATACGATTCTACATTTCATTATTGTCTAAAGTGCGTCTAATGCACATTATACAACCGGCTTGAAGTTGTTATACATGATGTATAATAATAATAATAATAATTAAAATAATATTTTAGATTTTTATTTGTTTTTGAGGGCCATATGTGATTTGCGCTTAGTGAAATAAGAAAATTGTATATTTCGCCCAATTCATTAATGGTATAAATTTCTGTACATTGAATTGTTCCCGCCGTTTAAATTAATATTATTTTTATGATAGCCATTTAGTACGGAAAGACACTAAGAGATGTGGTGTTTTCTATGTTGCTTAAAAAAAAGTTATTTTTTTGTTAAAATGAAAGATGGTAAACCGTTTGTATAATAGTGCGTTCATGATTCAACATAGGTCTATACTATACCAGGGGCGGCCAAACGGTCGATCGTGGACAATTTCAAAGTCGGTCATGTTAGAATTTTTTTTTAATAATTAATAATTGATTTATAACACTTGTATATAATTATTATAGTTATTCAATAATAAAAAAAATTTCTATGAAAGTCGATCTTCAAAGGTGAAGTATATTTTTAGTAGATAATGACCAACCCTTTAGCCACCCCTGGTCTATACAATTAAATTGTTGTATGTATAAAAACAACAATTTGTACGAAACAAAATATATTTTAAATCTAGGTATATGCGAAGTTTAGGTTTATCTAAAAAAAAAAAAAAGATTACTTAATGAATAATATAAAAATAATTAAAGGATTAATAAATAGTAATTACTGATTATCGTAAAAAAGTATTTAAATTGTTCAATTAGTAGTTATTAACAAAAAAAAAAAAAAAAAATTATGACTATACATCTTCACATACTGCAGAGCTCTTATACCTTTTTTTTGTACTCGACAAGATTTTCTCGTTGTAATATTAATGTATTTTTTAATTTATCAAACTCATCTATATTATACGACCCATGGGCTTTAAAAAAGGACTTCGTGGTACGTGCCTCTTGGACCCCCTTCTGTAAATACGCCACTGGATATGAGATAAACAATAAACAAGTTTTTTATTAGTAGTAGAAGTGTTTTGTATCACTGGAATTGTATTCAAAGAATTGATTGGTAATTTTTAGATCGTACACATTTTATAAAATTATCATCATTTTTGATGATGCCATTGTTCTTCAAGTCTTAGTATCGAATATTGATGTCGTTTTGGACTTGTTATTATAAGCAAACATACATCTCACGAAATAGATTAAATTAGTATTGTTAATCATTACATTTGTACGTACTGCAAATAAGTTTCAATAGTACGTGGTTGTGTTTATACAAATATTTTTGTTTTTTTATCCAATTTCAGTTGAAAACCAGATAATATTTTATAACTTGTTTAATTTTATTTAACTTAAAAATGTATTTTATATAAAATTTGAATTGTTCAATTATAAAAAAATATAAAATACCTATGCAAAATAATATGCATAAGTCATATAACATGTTGGTTTCCAAAGATAATAACTAATAAGTCAAAAATCAAATTGCATTCTTAATAAATTTATCGGCGCTGTATTGCTGATATATTAAGCAACACTCGGATGGAATCACCGACAGAAAAAGGAAATAATAGTATCTAGTATATTTATTGATCAAAATATGTAATTTATCTTGAATTTTTTATTATGATAGTTATTTGAGGTATATTTTGTGGGTAAAAAGTTTATCGTTTGTATTTATTCAAAAAATTATTGTTGTATTGTATATATTATGATCAAAATAATACGAATAAAGAATTAAATACAATTGTTCATTTATATTGTAATACATATTATATAGTTATAATTTACAATTTGACAGTAATTTCAATAATATTTCAATATTTTAAAATAAACTTGGTTTATTTTTATTTTTTTATAAAAGTTAAAAAAAATTATTACTTGTTAATTTATTTGTGTTTCTATTTTATCGCACTCACTTTGTATTGACAAATCATAATTTAAAGTCCACGTGCAAAGTTTTATACTATAAAATATAACATAGGTTCATCATAAATCAACTTTTAAAGACGAATTGAATGGAAATTTCGGGGGAATTCGAGAAATAAAACATAATTTCAATCTGTTAATAGTTCACTTATTTATTTATAGGTTAATCTGAAAATGTATGTACATTTATGAGTTTATTAACTATAGTTCTCAAAATTAACGTATTTACGTCATAGGTATAACTACAATTTTTATACAATTTAATAAATTTAATAGTGAAACGAATTTTACATTGTTTTTTATTTTTAAATGGTGGATGCAAATAAACATTCAACGAATTATTCGTTGTTTTCATTGTTGTAATTGGACAAATGATTTATTGTTTTATTTTTTTAGAGTCTGCTGTCTAAACACTGCCCTCCACCACCCTATATTGTCGTCGCTTCATCATCAAAATATACTTTAACAATCTTATCTTTTTTTTATACTTCCAATATTCATTCTGGCACAAATTAACTACGTGATCAAATAAAAATTATATTAACCAGGAGGGAAGGGAGGCAACTATTCCCTCTAAAATTGTCACTGTAAGCACATGATTACTTTGCTTAAAATATGCATTCGATCACTCGGAATTTGCTACGTATATAGTAAACTGAAATATTGATTTTTTTGTTTTAAACAAAATTCTATTTTATTTTCATGTAGCGATTATAACTGTTCGATTTCAATGTTTAGTTCGCTTTATTTCGCAACTGGTACATGGAATATTTATAGAGATAACAACTATACTGACGAATAGAAGTGCGCAGTTAAAAATACAAATAAAATTACTTGCAACTAGAACATTCTTAAAATTTTTAAGATGCCTAGTTCAATTTGTTTTACAGTAGTGAAAACAAAGATCTAGAACACTAAGAAAACAATTCAAACCCGAGTATCTAATGCACATCAATGTTACATAATAATAATATTCTGTGTATTCTACAGAATTATATACTTTTAGATTTTTAAACATATGTTTAGACATTTTGTGTCATCACTGTGTCCATCTGTATATTAAGTCCGATTGATACGTTGTTTTAGTTACCAATACCTATTAATAAATATTAACAATTCATTTATTTATTTATTTTAATTTAAAAATGTATGGATACTATTTAACTAATGGTAAAGATTAATTTAGATTAAATAAATAAAATGTATAGTTATAGTGGTTGTAATCCAAGAAAATTTAATATAAATTCATATTAGTCAATAATAATCATAAAAAAATATGAGTATTTAATATAAATTCCTACTGTTTAATATTAAAAAATACCAAAATATATCAAAGTAAAAATAATAATAAAAAAATGATAAATATTTTATTCTCTATTAGCTCTTTATTATAAGCTCATTAAGATGTTTAATTTAATTAAGTCTATATTCAATTGGTAAATAAGTATATTACAGAAACAAATCGTTTAAACATTATTTATGTAATTATACTCTATTGTTTAAAGTACTTTAAAAACTGGGAATTTAGTACGTTCGCTGTGAGGTCATTCCTTACTTGTCTACATTTTGAATGATTTTTATATTGCAACTTCTTATCTTTTTTTTTTAAATCATAATTATTTTTATTTGATAGATTCAATTTTGTTAAGACTGTGAACATTTTAATTAATTATAATACTTTATAATTTTAACAGCTAAATCCTTGCATGCTAAGTGGAAAATATAACATTTGATACCAATAACTCGATGAGAGTAAAGTTTAAACATGTATATTTTAACAACACAAATATATTCAGATTATAATCAAGTAACCATTATTGTGAACAATATCGTTTGAAGTTCTCAAACATACGTTTATGTTTTATGCAAACTAACTAAATAAATAGCTGAACAGAAATTCCACACACACACACGCGTTCTTGCCCTTTTACATTGTATACTGTACACTATACGTCTATACACCATCATAATAGTATAATGCTATCAAGGTTTGACAAATAGGTAAATGTTATGCTCTTCTAATAATAACAAAAGTTAGAATTGATTTTATCTCTAAGTGTAGTATTCCATAGACAAATCTTTGTCATACATAGGCCTCGTATAGTCGTAATCCCAATATCGAAGTGTTCGTGAGATTTTTGTTTTATTTTATATGAGTATATGTTTAAAATGCTTGTATAAAGCTTTTATGATTTCTGTTAAATTATTATTCTTTTTACATATGTATAATTTCTTTGTAACAATATTTTCAATAATATGTGTAGGTACCACCTACCTGCAAGTTGTTTAGTCTCACTGTCTAGCCAATAATGTGTGTATAATTATGGCTAATGTTATCACTTATCAGTATAGTTATTGATACAAAGGCCACATAAATATATAATAACATACGTATATTATCCGACGGCTAGGTGGGTGAAATTTTTATGCTAGTAAATGTGTGACCCTTTCTAGTAAATAGTCGCTGATGATTGACACAGATACAATCTATATCATGTGTAAAAATGACGTACGTCATGACATATTGTATTATTATTTATTTTTAATTCATTCATTCATTTTTTATTTTAGTAGTATATAATGATGATAATAATATTTAATAAAATGTATGACTAAAGCCAAGTCGTGTAAAACATAAAATAAGTATTTAAGTAGGTATACCCGTATACTTAAATATGTCTGTATAGCTGGAGAGTAGACGTAGTAATCATCTCAGTTTCAATCGGTGACCATTAATAAAACTATATATCAATGCTTACATATAATTATTATTCTTGTAAAGTACAGGCCTGTGTATACCATGTATATGACGTGTATCTTTATAAAATGCTATTAAGGTACATTGCCGTTTATATTATCGAATATTTTTTGTTTTTGTGTTAGTTATTTTAATGGATCGTAATCGTTTATACATTATGTATATATATACATATATTTATTGAAATTGTAAGCAAATAAAACAAACCCATTAATTTTTTTCGATATTGTGTTTTCCATAATTACAATAACTTATTGTCTAAAACAGCGATTCCCAATTTGTGGTACGACAGAAAGCTCGTAGGTGGTACGCACAGACATTTTTTGATTAGGAAAAAAAAGATTTTAATACAGATTTACCTATATAAATTGATCTATGTAATGGCCAGGTCACAATGTAAGTAGTATTTTTGTTGTCGAAACCGCTATATATTATGTAAAATATTGTAATTTTATTTGTTGATAAGTAAAAAAAAAGGTTAGGAAGTCAAATGGTGTGGTACGCAGAACATTTTTAAAATGTGTACGCGGATATAAAATGGTTGGAAACTACTGGTGTAAAATGGGTTTTCGAATATTGTAGATTAATTAAAAATTTATTTGTTCAAAACAATTAAAAATTGAACTTGATAAATTGATTTGTTTAGTTTTTAGAATTTAGGTTATAAAAAAAATATTTTAACCGTTTTATAAATCACACGGTAACCCTGATATTAGCTTACCCTTTAATAATATAGGCCTTCAAACAATCTCAATTGTATTCAATTCATACCTGTAATATTTTACTTCCGTTGGTAATCATTTTTTTTTTCAATAAATAGTATTTTTTTGTTATAATGTATACTAATATACCTAATTAAATAACAGTTTTCTGAAACATTAATCCGAGACATTAATGTTATTATTAAAGTATATATGTGTTAAACAAATCATGTATGCTTACAAGTCAGTTGTACTTTTTTGGGTCAGTTATATTATATTGAAGTAAGTAATTGTACTTAGTCGAATAAATATCAATATACCTACTATTATTTGGAATTCGACCAACCGATAGATAATTTTTATAATTGATCAATTTGTAAACTCAATAATGTAAGTGATGTATTGATTCAATATTTATGATAAGAATTTATACTCAAGTAATTTAAAATCTAGGTTTAATGTTATCTCCTAATAGATAGTTCGTTTTCATTGTCCTAATTTAAATTAATTTATTAATAAAACTTGATTGTATTTTTAAAAAACCATGTTCTTTTTAACCTAAGCCTATCTTGACATTACTTAACAATCAATGTGATTTATTTTAAAATTAAAATACACTGATTTTGACAACTTAAATATTTTATGTTGGTACTTGAATTATTTTTATCAATGTAATAATTGTAAAGTTGAATTTGGTAAACGTCAAACGCAAATATCATTAAAATATACTTTAATTAAATATAAAATAATGTTGGTATTACTTATAATTGTTTAAGAAAATAATAACAAGAATTAAGTAATAACAACAATATGATGCACTTAATTTTATCTACCTAAGTATTAAAATTTAAAAGGTTCAATCTAAATTTTAACATAGATGAGTATTTGCTTAGTAGTGCAGACATTTTAACCTTAATTTACTATTAAGTTAATTGTACTATGTATTTGTGTACATACAATATATCAGTTGTTAGAGAATTTATATGAATGTCGTTGACCTCAAAATGTTTAATAGCACAGACTATAAATTCCAGTTTTTTTCTATATATGTTAAAGATATTTTTCTTTAAGAAGAAAAAAATAAAACCGTATGTGATTTACACTTGTAAGGTATTGTTAATCGCATATAACTAAGATCGGTATACAAGAAACTTACTACCAGTTTGACTTTAACTATATCTGCGAAGAGAATTGTCCACACATATATATTATACAGTAATTGTATTAAAATTTTGTTTGTGGAGAAATCTATTGATTACCTAATTTACATTTATTCTTACAACTCGGTATTATTCTCTGTTTTATAATTTAGCTGTTAATTTCGTGCTGTCTTAGAGAAAAATTGTTTTACAGTATCCTATCTTAGATATGTAAAAATGTATATATGGTTGATTAACCTACATACTTTGAAATTTATAAGAATAATCCTTATAATAATTGACAGAATATAAATAAAAAAACTGTTACGACCTATTTAAATCACTATTAGACCATTTAATTCCGTCTTTCCATAACTTAAAACTTAAATATAAAGTGATGTATGTAGATTGTAGGTATATATAAATTAAAAATGTCATATTTGATGAAATACCTTTACGGCTTTGTCTTAAAAGTTAATAAAAAGCATACAAATAATAAATAAGCAGGATTGATGAATTAAGTCATATTAATGAAGGGACTATTTTTTTTAAATCCCTCGGCTCAAAAATACTTAAAACTTCAACTAAGTACATTCATGACCCACAAACGGCATTATAATTAAACTGATTGTTGTATCATCTTTTCATTATAACACTGACATTATCTGTTAACGTCGTTATCTATAGCCGTGGTTATAATGTAAATGGTATAATACAGAAAAATGTCGTTAATCTAGTTTCTATAAATGTATATAGGATAAACGACATCATAGGTGCTATGTAATAATCATTACTTAAAAAAATCTAATGTGAAAAACCGAGTCGTCTTTAATATGGAAAAATATTTACTTATCATAGAATAAGTACTTGTCGGTAAAAATAAAAGAAAAACACGTAAACATTTCTTCGTGTTATTCAAATATATATGCATATTTAATATACCTTGCGGTGCATTTCAATTTATGATGATAGGGTGGCTTAGTGCGTGTTCGGTTGAGTGTGAGTGAGAAAACGGTGATGCAATGTGCAATGGCGTTTTAACATAGTAGACATCAAAAATAGAATATATCGTAAAAATCAACTCTGTTAGGTTAGTATAAACGTATAAACCAAACTGTTTACCCTCCTCCTCTCCCACGCAGTACGGTGCAAGTTGAATCCCATTCCAAGGCCAATGTATGCAATTCACTGCCAAATTCGATAATTATGTGTCGTACTTTGTATATGTTATTAAGTTTTAACTGATTTAGAAATCATGCAGCCAGGGTATATTTTGTTGTTCTATTGTTTCCTAGTTCCGGAAGATTTGTGTGACTGTGTGTGTGTGGTAGCACAAAATAATGTTTGCGATTTTATTTTATTGTATTCAACATAACTTTGTGATATTCGGGTAAATCCAATAGAGAATAGCCACTATATATATACAATAATCTCGGTATAGAAGTTGATGTTTAAATATACTTAATAAAATATGATATATATTTATCATTCGATAAATGATTGTAAGTCCACGTCGGCTAAGCCTCCTCGCGTGAACTTCTTTAATTCCTTCAATACTTCTGGTAGATATAATATCATAAATTCCCGATAAATTTGAAAAATGATTGTCCCACTTCCGCTCAAGAATTGTTAATTCATTTTTGCTTTTAGTATATGTAAGTAATCAATTATTTATGAAAATATTATTAAGTTGTAAAATACAACAAAAATAAAACGTAATTACGCTTGGATAGCCTTCGGAAAGATCACGGAAATAATAGTCTTGTCTTATTTTTTTATAACATGGTACTCACTAAAACCCTCCTTGAAGCTTTGTCAAAACCCTTATTAGCTCTTTTTGCCCTAAAAAGTATCCAAGTTTTTTTTTGGGAAAACTTACATTCACTGTAAAATAAACAATTCTTGTTTCACTTGGAAACTAAAAATGTCTAAAAAGTAGGTACAGTTACTTATTTCATTCCATCCAAAATTTAATATTAAATTCGTATTGACTTTATAATAATATATTCAATCATAAAAAAAAGTTAAAATATAATTTAAGATGTAGCGATGTATGTATTATGATCTAGCTTAGCGATCAAAACTTTGAAAATAGATTTTAAAACGCTGTAACGTGTATTAAAGAACAATAACTTTCTCACATTTTTAATTTATACTTTTTAAATACAAATTTTTGAATTTTTACAAATATAAAATCAAAATGCGGAAAGTGGAAATTTTTTTTTTAGAATATTGATTGTTTCTCTAAATAATTGGTACTTTGAAAATGTGCAATTGATCGTCTTAATTTCTATGTATGTTATGCGTTTGTTAGATAAAAACCAAATTGGAGTTAAAAAAATATTATGCAATCAATTCATAGATTAACTATAAATAATGTATTTTAATTTTCAGTTCCAGCCGACAAAGTCGAAATCTGGCAGAAAAACACCGACGAGAGAAGTTGAATAATTGTATCACAGAACTTTCTAAACTTGTTCCACTGATATCAAATTCTTCTAAAAAAATAGAAAAGACTAGTGTTCTTCGACTCAGTGCTGCATATCTTCGACTGAATCGATGTAAGTCAACCGATTGAATGTTGTATATTCTTTCAATTAAAAATGTCATTATTATCATATGTCGTATTATTTATTGCAATTAACTGTTTTCTAGTCTTAGCCGGAATAAAAGAACAACCTAACGAACTGCCAGCTTGCGTAAAGAAGGTTAATATGGCTGATCTTCTGTTGGACGTATGTATTTTTATTTATATATTCTATTTAGGTATAAAAATAATTAGTTATCAGAGTATCTTATTTTTTTTTTTTAATCCTTATTCCTTTTATAAACAACCAAGTCGCTCACTCGCTCAATAGGAGATATCGGTTTAATATAGGCCGTGATTTAACTGTTAACAACTGAAACAGAACACACATAACCCAACGAATAATTTATTGCTTCAGATTTAAAATAAAATAATTATGTCTTAAACAACGAATATTATATTAATATCTGAGTACATAATGTATTGTAAATTTAAATTTAATCACTGTTTTATTAGATAAATTATTTATCATATTTAAAAATTTAGAAATATTATTATAACTATTTAAGTTATTGTTATCTGAGACATATTTGGTCTTATAGTTTATTCGTTATTAGTTATTACCTATATACTTGTAGTATATTTATGTTGATAGAGATCTGCCGAAAGAGCAAAATATACACTAAAATTATCTTCTTCAATACAGCTATATTTAATACTTTTTATGTTTATTTATTATTTAATGATATTCATTATGCGGCATGCTGTGCCAAAAGTTCGTTTACTAAAAACTTAACATAATGTTGTTATATAATATTATACCGAGAATAGAGCCCGCTAATATAGATGTTATAAAACTATACGCATGCTTATATCCTGCAGATCTTTATATTAAATTGTACGTGGCATTAGTAGTTATCTTTAAAATATCTTTAAAAATTATAAAATTATTAAGCGACAGAAAATGTGAAATAATAAAAAAAAAAAACAGCATGGCAAAAAACTTTTTCCTTATTATTTAATACTTATTAGTTATTAGTCACCTAATACAAATCATTAAAATTACTCCGGGTATTGTTTTATAACTCATGTTGAATTACCTATAGTCTATACTCTATAGTACTCTATATGTTATATAACGTATTTTAATTTTGCTCATAGCCAATGTTATTATTATTTTAATTATTTTTCATTATCAGGATAACGATATATACCTTATGGTCACATCAGGTGGAAAAATTGTGTTTGTTTCTCACTCCGTGGAAAATATATTAGGCTATTCACAGGTAAGTCTTTTTTTTTTCCGTAAATCATAAAATAAAGTTGATTTCTACTATAATTTATAAGTATCAAGCTAATTTCAGTTTATTTACTATAGATATGTATATTATATTTATTATATTATGTATAAATCTTTTCTTTGAATAAAATTAGCTGGTTTACTCGTTTCATACACAGTACTTAAATGAAACTGTATCACATTAATTTCAATAATAATTTAAATCTTTTGGGATGTAATTGTAAATTAACTTAAAAGTTAAAACAATGATGAAACTATGTAGGCATATCATTCTTAAATTCATTAATGTTTGTGTTCACAAACGATGTTCAAGTTGGAAACGTACGCTCTATAAAAATTTGTAATGTTCAAGTTAACACATCTAATACTTAAATAATACATTAAAAAGCGATAATATGATTATTATTATTATTAAATGCATCAATTGTTAGTCATTTTACCTTGAGTCTTTGTTTTTATTTAGTTGTAACACTAATAAGAGTCCAGAGTCAGTAAAAATATAGTAATTTTATGAAGAATATTTCTAATTATTTACATTTTATAAAATAACAAATTGTATTATCGTTCCTACATCGCACTTACATTGTATACACCTTTATTTATGTAGTAGCATACGTTATTTATTGTATTTTTTCGGAATGTCGTAATATTATACTGTGTGAAAATGATTATAAATGCTTCAAACTTTACTTATTATACTAAAAGTTGCAGATCATTATTTATTTTTATCGTTTTATATAGCTACTGCTGTATAAATCACTTACGATATAAATGCATTTGTATATTTATTCACAACAACACAAACATATCTACGCATGTTCGTAATTAAAACATAATTATTATACTAACCTTGTATGTAGATATTTATTTGTATTTAAATTTGCCTAACTATATTTTGAATTATAAGAAATTCAAACTTTTTAATGTGTGATTGAAAAATCAAATATATATTAGTATTATATAGATGCACAATTATATATTATATAGCAGGATAAAATATTATGCGCTTACTGTAACGTATTTTATATTTTAGAAAACAATTACATTATTACAATCAAAATATTTATACAAATATATACATTTACAGGTATAAAAGTGCATTATTATCTTTTAATGCTCATCAAAGTTTATAGAATCAATGGAAAAATAAAATTATTCATTTTGGTCTTGAAGACATTATATTGATATATTATTTAATATTAAATAGACGATATATAAGATGAATGTAGTTACAGCCTTTTCAGATTATTCTTATTTAATTTGACAGAAAACGTATACCGCATACATAATAATATTATATATATATGTATTATTGTTATTGTCGTAATGCATTTTTATCGTCCATGCCATTGTCGTTTTTATTAGATGTGCGCCGCGTTCGAATTTAGAGAAGCAACCGTTTTATCCCTTCACCATCGCCCTACACAGTACACGTATGTCGTCCGTCCTAAGTATGTCCGCCTTTTACGCAGTACGCAGTCGCATCAGACTATTTTTATTTTTCATTTGTCCATCTCTCTCTCACGTATTAAATCGCACGCGAAACTAAAGTGCGTTTTGCGTTCTAACTGTCCGTTGTGTTTGCCGTTATTGCGAAATTTTATATAATTAATAATAACACTTAATAGTTATAATATTATAATAAATATCATTATCATTATTGTTTTCTTATTGGTGCCCTATGTTCACACAACGGTGATATTAATTTTATTATTATTATTTTCAGTCCACATAAAACCCACCTCGATAATTTGTTGGATATATTTTAATTCGCAACATGCATTATTAATTATTATGATACGAGCATTATTGTATTATTGCACCAGCGTTGGTTGCATATCATTGATGTTTAATCTATGGTAGAATAAAATATTTTGTTTTTTAATAAAAATATTTTCTCTTACCTTGATTTCATATCGTGGACGCGATGCATATAACACTATTGATTTCCCCTCTCACCCACATCTATCCCCACCGCCTCAACCCGCGCAGCCGTCATATGCACCGGCCAAGGACACTGTTCTTATATTATTATTATTATCGTTGCCCGAACGATAAACACATTTGTATACATGGGTTACCCGCACTGCATCCGTTTTACGTTTTAACCTTATTATTATTATTTTTATATGTATAATACATATCCTTGAAAATTGCATTCAACCACGAGCATTTAATTACAAATTTATCACAAAGCCCATCATTGTATTATATTATAACATTAATTCGTAAATAAAACCACGGAAGGGTTTTTGAGTTGAAATTTACCCGAGCTCATTATAATGTTATGCCACTGCTGCAGTTCTGCAATTACTTAAAAGTCTCATGCATGCACGTTATATCAAGGTCGACCGATTATTATTTCTTGTTGACTTCGTGCTTTGAATTTACAGTATTCACGTACAATTTTTTTTTTTAAATCGTAGTACGGTTTTTCTTATTATTAGATTTTAATTGATCACGTGTGGATTAGTGGCTCATTCGTTGTAAATACAAACCTACATATTTTTATTCTATCATATCGTAATATTATTATACATTTGCAAATTTCGTTTGTGTAAAAACCAAGATGTTTAGCTTTCTATTAAATCAATATATTTATATTTATTTAACACATATTATTAATAAAGTTATTTAACTATGTACCGATAGTATTAAGTGCACTCGGGCAAGTTGAACAGATATTTCCAAATCATTGAATCTTTGTACTTTTGAACCAAATCTCATTTTAAATCTTACATAATCTATTATAGTAATTTAAAAATAACCTTTAGTATTTTAAAATAATATTTCCTTTTTATATATAATGTGTATTTATATATATTATCATACGACCTACGCCGCTTTCTATTGTATTGTACTCTTCTGCGATCGAGATATTTAAAATAGTAACCAAACTCGTACTGAACAACAATACTGAACTATTAAATGTTATCTTCTAGACCAAATATCTCCAACTCTTAGCTTTTGCTCCGAATCTCAATTAGAACAAATATTAATCAATTTCATCTTAAAACATGTAATTTGAATTTATTTATTATTATTTTTTTTACTAACTATTTATTAGTTATTTATTTTTTTATTTTACTTAGTTCTTTATTCTCAATAGCCTATGATTCATGAATTACAGAATTAATTAATAAAAAAAAAAAAATACTCAGCTAAACTGTTTGTTAATGTTTAGTGACTTAAACATTTTTTTTTATATTTTAATCGATTTTCTTCTCATATTACTGTAGATTTGGAGCAATATCCGCATGCCAACTATATCATTTGTCGTATAATCAGTACATGTTGTTTAAAAAACTAAGTTATTTTCTTATTATATTTCAAAAGTTGTCTACTTTAAATTATACTTAAAATATTGCAGATCTTTGTCATAATTTAATCATTGATTCCCAGGCTGAGTTATTAGATCTATTATATATATATTACAAGACAACAATTACGTCCTTTTATATTTTATATATATTTAAACACATTAGCAATCAAAACTAGTTTTATAGTATTTTTTATAATACATTAAGATACATGGTAATAAATAATAATGTATGTTAAATAAATGCCGTATCGGAACTAAAATATTTGTATAATACGTAAGATGTATAAGATAGAACGTTACAATTAAGAATGTTGTATATTATTAATATTTATGTATTCATTATATTTTCCTGCACTTTTCAATATTCGGTGTATGACTTATAAAAAGTATATTATTATTGTAAAAAATATGATAACTGTTGTTATGCAGAAAATAAATTTAATCTTTAACTCGTTACGATAAACACTTTATAATTAGAAATAATTTAAAGAATTCAAATCATTTATAAAATTATTATAATAAACCTATTTATAGGTGATTCTCGCATTTTGAGGAACTTATGTCAACATTTGATGTATTATAATTTCACGCGTAAAATAAATTTAGATGACAAAATTGTAATGGTAGTTTCAATGCTGCTAGTTAACCGTATATAATATATAACTTATGGGGGTTGAGGACTAATGTCTGGCAATTGAAGTTCTGCTGATAGCATAATATAGCAAATTTGTGCATATCAGTCTCACTTGGTATATATCTATGAAAATGTCAATTTATTCAAATTTTTACGTGTTGTGGAAAATGCTATTTATATTTAATCGAAAACTGACTTATATATTATTATATTTGAGATAATATGTGTGCATAATAGAAATAAAAGCTGCTTAATATTAAATAATAATTGTTTGTACTTTTAATTGTAGATCGATCTCATGGGCCAATCACTTTTTAATATTGCCAATCCCAAAGATCACGAGGAGCTTAAAAAAAACCTGAAGTATCAAGATGATGAAATCTCAAACGACACCAGTATCAGTAAGTCTATTGTTCATTTTCTGAATTTTTGCAACGTACAGTTTATATATATGCAAATAAATTGGAAATGTATAATTCTATTAGAATAATGTGTAATGATACTATTGCATTATTATAATATAATATATAAGTAGTACCTATCAGATATTTCTCTATAATCACAATTACCGCTCATATATATGTGTTCACGGCCAGTTTTATTTTTATTTTTTATTACGTTGAAACTTGAAAACCTGTTTAATATTTATTTTAATTTATAAGTATAGACATAATAATATATTATAATGTATTTATGAATTAAACGAGAAATATATATATATTGGTAGGCATAACACCTATATCTATTGATTTTTCATGGAGACTTTTTCGGATAGGAGTGTTTTACTGATTGAAATGAGTGTTTTGTATAGGTCGTTTTTTGTGTTTCTCAGTACCCAACATTTTATTTCTGCATATCCTACCGTACTTTTTTTTTTATATCGGAAACTTTAAATTTATAGATGTGAAACTTTTATATTCGTGGAACGGTAAATTCTAAACACGTGTTATTGAACTATTGAAGTCGCTATTATATAATAAATATTATTTATGATGGTATACAAACACTATTTAAACAAAGATTTGCACCTGCAATAATTAATCCAAATTTGGTATTAAGATTTTAAAATTTAATTAAAAGTTTTGAAAACATTCAAAAGTATTTTTGATACTATTTTATATTTAAAATGTACTAACTTGAAATTTTTCTATTTGTACTGTAATTTAAAAAAAAATATATCTTTCTTTTGTTATATTTTATACCAAATAGCAAATATGAATAATAATTTATATTTTTGGTTAGTTATTATGAATACTGGTTTTTGACATTATTTTGATTTCACGTTCTGTGTGATATACTAAATACAGTATTGTTATAATATCGAATATTTTCATGGTATCGACTGTCAAGTAATTCGTCTGCAGATCACTGAATTTAAACCATATTATATACGTTATACTACTCGTATTTTATTTATTATTTACTGAGTGATAAGAAAAATTAAACCTGTAAAATTTTGGATGGAGGAATTGGATGTCTGGTACTTGGTGTGATTATGCGTTCAATGAATTTTGTGATATCTATAAAAGTGGCTGTACAACATTTCTTTGGTGTAGTTTAGTTATTAATAATTCTTATTAACTTTTTTGTTTTAGTTTCAAATGATGATTCTTCACTGAATGTTAAACAAAATAGTAATGGAAATTTTAAAATACAACGTCGATCATTTTATTTACGATTGATCAAGAAAGTGGTTTCTCGTGATGAACAACCAGAGTTGGAATTGGTACATGTGATGGGAACATTAATGGTTCAAAATTCCGGAACAAAAAGTAATATAATTGCAGTTTTATTAAAAAAAAAAAAAAATGTTTAATTTAACATTAAATTGTATATTTATGTAGATAATGAAATTGGCGAAAATGATATAGTGTTGAATGCAGTTGTTAGGCTATTCAATGAACGACGTGTGACTGAAGTATCAATGTTAGAAGCCACCCGTGAAGAATATATAACCAGACATCAAATTGATGGTCGTATAATATATGTTGATCATAGGTAAGCGTTTATTTAAATTGTTAGTTTTATTTAATGAGGAGAAAGAAAAAATAATAACTAGATATTGAATTTCATCAATATTACTTTAATTAACATATCTACTTAATAGCAAATGTTTTTACCCACTATCAAATAGTAATTATTATATTACTAAATGTAGATTTTATACTAATAACCATGTGTAGTCTATATCGGGAGTCTCAAAATTATAGTACATTGTCCACATCTAGTCTACCGATAAATGTTTTGTCAAAAATAAATTATTCGTATTTTCTTGTTTTTTTTTTTTTAAGGATTATAATATAATACATATATATTAAATATATTATACTTGTACATTCAAAACTGCAGTACATTTTATACATTATATTTTTGGAAAATACAGTACATAAAATTTAAATTACTCTTTCACAATAACAACGTGCTGTATTACAATTATAATTTAACTTCAACGTTTTTTAATTAATAAACTTTAGTTATCATTAATGTACCATTTCTCTAACACAACTATACAATATTGTAATTAACTTTGAATTTGATAAATCAAAAAACCTTTTAATTTTAATATAGTAAACCTAAGACAATAGGTATTTGTGTACAGTGGCGACATTGGGTGGGTTAACGTATGCAAAGTGTTATACAGCAGTGATTTTATGATCACACCCATTGTCGGAAATAAAAAGTTACATTAAAAGTGACAAAAACCAATTTATTGGCAATTTTAGTTTGATCAAACCAGTCAAAAATCAATCTCTTGATTGTGCCTTATATGATAACAGAATATATGTATTATTTTTCAATGAATTTTTGAAATAATACTAATTATATCTAACTATATAAAATATATTTTTAGAATTTCTATTGTATCTGGATTCATGCCTCAAGAAGTATCTGGACAATTGGCGTTCAAGTATATGCATAAAGATGATGTACGTTGGGTGATGATCGCTCTAAGACAAAGTATTTATTTTTATTTTTATTAATATACTCAAAATTAATGTACTGTTTGTAATAATTGTATGCTTTGTTAGTGTATTTTAAGGGTCAAAGTTTCGGAAGTAGTTGCTATAGATTATTGTCAAAAAATGGAGAATTTGTGTATATGAGAACACATGGTTTCTTGCAATTGAATCCAAATGAGGATAAAATTGAATCATTTATTTGCGTTAATACTTTAGTGCCCCCAGAACTAGGAAAATTAGAAATAATCGAAATGAAAAAACGCTTTACACCATTAATAGTTGCTGCATCTGAACCTGGAATTGCTGCAATAACTAATAATCAATTTGTAAGTGTACTATTATTGTTATATAATTAGTCAAATTAATTATTGATTTTTATTTTAGATGGAAAAAGAATCTACTGTAACAATAGAAGATGTTACAGAAGATCTTAATACATTAGACAAAGTGGTTGAACAAATGATTCAAAATATTCCTGAACCGGCTATGGACAATTTTAAAGTTACTGCAAAGAATCCTGGACCTTTACCTGATAACCAAGAGTATATGAGGGTTGCACTTTTGTCCAAGTCAATACCACCAGTTTCAGTAGCATCTAATGCGCCAAAAATTTATAAACGATCATCTCTATCCCCTCAGCCCAATATTAAGCCAGTAACTCAGGATCGACCATCTGTACTTAGAGTGGCGCCACCAATTGCTCGACAACCTGTACTAGTTTACAATCATCAAACTTATGACAAAACTACAGAGAAAGACCGAGCTTATTTAGAGCGTAGGGGTGGCATATTTGTCTTACCCAAAAGACAAAACGATTCTCAAGTAATACAAGATAACTTGCCAAAAAAAGCAAAAATGGTTTTAGAGACACAAGTGGAATCACCTACCTGTAGCAATTACAGTAATCTAGTAGATTCACAGTCTGATAATCAGCTTATCACTAAAGGAGGTATTGATAATTTTTCTAATTTCCAAGCTACTCCAATTCAACTAATTTCACACAACATCGATGAACACAATATTGGTAATGATTATTTTCAAATACTCGGTAGTTAAACTTTCATGTATATATATATAAATCATTAATTAAATATAATTTGTTATCCTTGCACAAATCATCGACATAAATTAAAATATTTTTCTTGTTTTCCTCAGATCCTTTAATTGCTGATGTGACAGATATTGATCATTTTTCGGTAAGATTTTCTCAGATAATTTTAATTTGCTATTGTTATTAATTTATATTTTATTTAGTTTCAATATAAATTTAACACCATAGTAAAACTGTTATCGCATTAATTATTAAAAAAAAAGTTATCTGAATACATTAAAAAGAAAATAAGTTTATTTTAGTAATTGTATTCATTTAAAAGTACCATTACAATTGAGAATGGGAAATTTAGAAGAGTGGTTTAAAATAAGTTTTTACATATTTTGTTAAATTTTGAATGAGTCAAGATTGGACTGACTAGCGTCAGGTGTTCAATTTATTACTTACAATGAACCTAATTTTCTAACTTGCTACCATCTAGAAAAAAAAAATTAGTGAAACAGCATACAGAATTAAAAATATATGTTACCAATTTAAAAATAATAATATGTTTATGAAATTTAGTTTTTTATCTGTGGCTTATAATTTATAAATTATATAGGTACATATAACTACATATGACTAATATTATTGATTAATTGATTGGAACACATTCATAATAATATTATGAATTGTGGTACTTTTTGACAAAATGTTAGTACACTATATTTATTTTATTATTATAGCATATTCAGATTTCTAATTATTAATTTTAATATGATGTAAATTAAATTAAATTTCTCTTTAAATGCATAATTCCTATCTATCATTTTATCCATTGAATGTTGATTAATAACAAATTGTCTTCATACTATCATAAAATAATCTTTTATTTAATTTAATTAATTAGTTAATTCTTAGAGTAAAAACTATTGTAATATTAATTTGAGTTAATTATTCACCTGATATAGCATTTAGATATAATTTTTATCTTTACATATGACTTATTCCATTCATTTCTTAAGTGTTAATAAAATATAGTGATACTTTAATAAAAAAATTTAAATAAAACAGTTCCATTCATACATTGTTTTATACTTATCCAATTATTAAATATAGTTGAAACTGAACTAGTAGTTTTTAAATAACAGTATTTCATTTAGTAATTAAGATACTAATAATTTACTGAACAGAGAATAAAATAAAATAAATTACCCTAGTCATACTAGGTATACATGGTATACTTTTCCAAACAGTTAAACCCATTTTTAACTTATATGTATATATATTATTAAGCAAAGAATAAAATTAATTTTAATATTATTTTAGGTTTTGTTAGAAGTATAAATATGAAATTGTACTACTATTTTATCTTTATATATGTTAAAAGTATTTTTTTAAGTGTTGCATAATTATATTGTATGTTTTAGAAAGTATTGGCCGATAATGACTTGTTCTTGGGACCAGATAGTTATGATTCATATGTTTCTGGTACTATAATGTGTAATTAGAAAAATATAATGCAATAATAAAAATGTCAAATATTTGATTACAGGTGTTTATGATGAAGTAAATCCAATTGATATCATTGAAAATCCTGTATGTTTTATTTAATATTATTTAGTATATGTAATCAACTTGACTCTACAACATAATATTAATTTATATTTTAGTTAATTCAAAGCCTACAATACAATGGGAGTTTAGAAAGTGCATTACTTGAAAAAAAGCAGAACACACTTAAGACAAAAATGGACCAACAGCAAGGTCAACTGAAAGAAATCCAGACAGAGTTAAATTCGCTTTCTTCAAATGCTAACACTCATTTTCTGGCTTCAGATTTTTCTCACTTAAAGGTATATTATATTATTTTATTGTTTTTCTAGATTCATTGATAATAATTTATACTATGTATTTTAATGTGTATTTAGGCTGAACATGAGCATCAACAACAAGTGTTGCGTGAACTACAAGGAGTTCACCAAAACATTGGAGTGTGACTATCAACTATCAATACAATATTATGTAACTTAATATTTCACTTGGCACATATGAGTGAGTAACTACATAAACTTTGATAATTTCTATAAATTACAATAGTAGCTTGTATGGTTCACAATAGACTGGACACAAATATTTTACTCCATCATCACAACTATAATGATAAAATAATGTTTGTTGTTCTGACACAATTTCTTTGTGTTCTGCATAATCTTATAATTTGTGTTAAGAGGACGTTATACCCGCATGTGTGTCTCTGTCTTACTAATGTAGATCATAGCAAATTTTCATTAAGCAGAACACATTTTGTGATGTTAGCTTTAATATTAGAGCAAATTTACCTATTATCAAATTTATAGGTAAGAATATTGTATAGTAAATGTCATATGCTTTTATTGATATTATCATTTTAAAGTGAGTTATGCATATATTAAAATTGTAATTTTTTACATAGCTATAACTCACTTTAAAATGATAATATCAATAAAAGTATGGATATTTTCTGGATAATATTCTTACCTTTAAATTTGATAATAGGTAAATTTACTATGTTAAAGCTAACATTACAAAATGTATTCTGCTGAACGCAAATTTACTATGATTTACATTAGTAAGACAGAGACAACACATGCGGGTATAACGTCCTCTTAACAGTTGTTTACAATACGTCATGTAATGAACAGAGCATAGTAAACTTATTCCTACCATACAAGTAATCTAATTTGTATATATCTACACAAATAAAATATAATTGTATTCTATGATTTATCAATTATTCGCTTTTCAGTACCTATTTGATAAAAAAAAATTTGATGTACTGTTATATTGACTATATGACTATAGTAAAAATATTATATTTTTTACATTTAATTTGAATTGTTCATAAATCATTTTATTTCAATTTAATTATTTGTGTGGCATGTGTGCCCCTTGACACAAGCCATCACCGATGAAAGGTGTTAAACAACTAGCTAACATTTTTATTCAGTTAAAAATCATAAGATTTTTTCTTATGTTCCTTTAACTATTGAAATTATACTCAAGCATTCAAAGTAAAGTTTAAAATTTTATTTTTTTATTTTCTACATAAAAATATTAATTGTAAATTATTTTGACTTTTCAGTTGGCATGATATACTTCCATTCTTATGATACTGGCTTCTTGAGAAATACAAATTAAATATAGAACATCATAACCAAATTAAAGCTGTAAATTGTAAACTACTTGTTAATTTGTATTTATATATATACATATATATATATATGTATATGTATATATTTTCTTTCAACTTAAATTTATTTAGTGTCATTTGTCTTATTTCCTAAGTTATCTATTTGTTATAGTTTTAGTTATTATTACTATTATTATTATTATTATTATTATTATAATCGTTACCTAGTATTTGTATGATACTACTATAAGGTAGTTACAAAGACTCCTAAGTTACTTTACCTTTTGTTGTTTTGTTTTACATTCTTTTATATGGCAGATGCTCAAAAAAATTAATAGTGACTGACTCGTGTTCATTATTATACATCTTTATTAATTTTTTTTTTTTGTAATATTTTAATAAAGTTATCAACAAACTCAAACATATATTTTTATAGCATCGCAATTACAACTTTTTCAATATATCACCAAAACAGGTGGTTAAACTATTAACAATTTTTTAATAACAATTTTTTGTCAGTGCCATGAGTTTTCCCAATATCAACATGAAATGATCTTTAAATTATATGTTACCACAATATTATCCTTTCCATTTATAATTTTAAATTATAAACTGTATTTACTATATTAGATTTTTTAACAAGTTAGTTATAAATGTAATTAACTATTTTGTATTTTTAAAAATTTGATAATATATACTATGAACATGTGTGTGTGTGTGTGTATTTATATACTACGTATAAGTGTTCTATAATTTATAATTTGCCCCTATTATATTGAGCATTTTAATACAAAATAAATTAATGATTTATGTCCAATGATTTTTATATATACATATATACATATACATATTATATTTTATTTTTAATTATTATTTTAATATAACTATTATTATTTGTTTATTATTATTTTTATTTTTTCTATGTGAAGACTGAAAAGCAAAACATTAAATGTTATAAATTATAATATTAGTTTAATGTGTGTCAAAACATAAATTTTAAATTACATTGTTTTCTATATTGCTTCTATTAATTTGTATGTGTCACGATATTATTTAATATCAAATACATTCTATATATATATATATATTAATATATTATACACAATAATAAATTGTATTCCTTTATAACCTTTACCATTAGCACTATTTAATATGTACAATAACACTAATTATTAATTTTTTGTACCAAAGGCTAATCCAGCGTTTCTTAACCTAGGGTTCACGATCACCTTCACTTGGAGTCGTGTAGATTAAAAGAAGAAAAATGCCGATTTACAAAATGAACCTTTTATTTAAACATTTTTAATTAACAAAAAACTTAAAAAAAGAATAGTAATAAAATAAGGATATATTTAAAAAAATATGAATAAACACTATAAAATAAATTATTAGTGTAATCGTTGAATTTATTTCACATTTGAAAGTACGTAAAAGTAAATTATTTTCTAGTGATAACAAATGATTTTTTTATTTAGTTTGTATTGCCACTATGGAAGAGAATCCTTTTTCATATAAATAAGAATACCACTAATCCATAAGTGCAGGTCATTTCATTAGTTTTGAGTGTTTATTTCTGAACTGGTCGTATCTGAACCCCTTGAAGTGTAAAATTAGGTAATTTAAAATACTATTTCAAAAATGTTTAATATTCACAATTTAACAAGTATAAAATGTTTGAACCTAAAATTAGCATAATTAAACATATTTTTCTTAGTGTTATATTTATTTTGAGTTTAGAATAAATACAGTCTTAATATGCTATGATTTCGCTGAAAAAATCATTGCCAATAAGTAATGAGTTATTTCCAATTTTTACAATAAAACTACTTCATTGGTTCTATTCAAAATTCAATTTCTCCTAAACTGTTGACTTATATAAGATACAAAATGATACAATGGCTTATGCTTATCGTTTTAAGACCTCAACAACTAATTCTTTGTGAAATGAATATTCTAGTAAATTTCAGTCTTTAAAGATTAAACATCAAACAATTGTTAAAAATAAAAGTTTAACACTATTTATGGTCCAATAAACACTTATTAAATTCAAATTAACACATTATATAATCTATAATAATAATATACTGATGTTGTCCATATGATAGCTGTTCGCCTTTCCATACACAACCATCCCACACTCCAGCCAAATTCTATGACAGCATTTGAGCAATACACACAGTGTCTGCAGTGATGTTTTATAATAATAATTATCAACAAAACATTACATCTGATCAGCTCATTTTGCTTCTAGGACTCCACCATGTTAGTGACTTACATATTAAAATACTGTGAATTTGTGTCCCAGTGCTTCATACATATTATATTTTAATGTTAATAGCCGTCTATAATGTACTTCTATTACTACTATAGGTTGACTATAATAGTATTCGCAAGAACACAAATAAACTAGTTCCATGACTTCTTGTCCAAAAACTATTATATTAGTATTATTATACTCATCAATGTCACTAAATTGCCTATCTAAAACGCCGTCTTAATAAGTTAAAACTGTAATATGCTTATTATTAACGTTCGTTGAGAGTTTCGTTCAAGAGAAGGTTTACAAAATATAATCCTCATGAAAAAACTAACTTTAGGTCTTTTGTTCACAAAGAGCCTGGTCACACCTATCCAATATTAGTCGAATAACTGAAGTTTATGTACTTAGTATAATATAGTACAATATACTATTGTGATTAGCGCTGTTAACATATAATGTAGAAAACTCCAGTGGTTAATTTCTAAAATCTTAATCTTTACTAAGATGTAAATATGATCTTTGGATTTTGAAGAGGAGAGTCTTGCAAATTTTAAAATTAAACTTGCATTTTAACGAATCCTTTTTATTCACAGAAAATTTTTTCAGAAAAAGTTAATTTTTAAAATCAATATGGGACCTGAGAAACCAATTTTTGAACAAATTTCCAAATTTGTAACTTGTATAAAATATAATTTCGAAAATTTTTATTTTTATTGGAAAAGACTGGAAATACGTATTTTTAGTTGCTCCGTATGCTTTAGATTTCGAAGGATGAGGAGGTATCAACTAGTACCTACATGCTACATAGTGTATAATAAAAGTTCTAGTATAAAGGCCATGACTCCTAAGTTCTCCTCCCATCAACACACTAATACACGTACTTCAGCCGGACTTTGTTTCGAAAACAATGGACTTAAAAGTAATTTCATTTTAACTACCGGCAGGATAGTCAATTAAACTATAAATTAAATCATATATACCTAATTACTGACAATATTCGTGTAATCACATTATACGATTTTCTTCTTTTGAAGTCCACATTATTATAATTTCGGGCCCTGACTTAAACACGTAGAAAAAAATGCTGTAGCCTATCTACGACAGAATTTTAACTATGTAAACATAGCAAGCGTACCTTGCGTGAACTAAATATATTAACCGCCATTGGCCTGTAATATCTGTAGTTATAGTGTTATACCCACTTTTACACTATTGTGATACACTATTCTTTGCAACAAGAGAATAAGTAATAACACAAATAATAGTTGGTATAATGGTATATGCTTGGTATGTATATAGTATAAAATGGTAAATATATACATTTCAACGGAACATGTGGTTGTATACACGATATAACAGCGGTAACCATTCCATAATGTTATAATATATTTTTTTTACAATATAGGCAACGATGATACTGTAAAATATTATACATCACGCACACTATAGTATCGTAATACGCCGCCGTGTTTGCACAATAAAAAAAGCCTTGGTGGTGGTGTTTAGTACCTACTAGTCCTATATAGTCATATATTATTCATATAATATACAATATAACACGTACAATAATAATACATAACAACATAACGCTGTTCAGTTGTTTTAGTGTCGGGTGTACAGGTACGTTAAAATTTGTATTTTTACGTCATCAATGTATACAAAGTCAACAACACGATATAGATACATCGAATATTCAAACATCACTTGCTTATATTTCAATACACTAGGTATATGTTTCTTTCTCCTCATAATAATTATTTACTACACGTACGTATAAAATATTATATTTCTTAATAAATAATAGTACGTTACGTTTCATATGTTGATATTTTGAAGATATGTTTGCAATCATATCGTGGTCCAGATAAAATTCTTCAGCTTGTTTTATTGGTAAATTTAAACTATTTGAAAACTGAATATTGATACGCATTGTTGTTTAAAGAATAAATCGTCTAACTACCTATGATTTCTAAATAAAGTGGCTTACTACAATAATACACCCAAAAATATGATAAATAATGCGAATACCTGTGTTATTATTAAGTTGGTTTATTAAAATCAATTTGCAGTTAGTTATTATAGGATATAAAAACTTTGTAAATTTAAAAGTCACTAATTATTAGACTTTCTTAAAATAGTATGTTTTTTTCCTATTCATAAAATATCTAACTGCAGCAATGTTCAGTTCAAAATCTGATTCAGATTCTTAATGTTTTTCTTTGAACGTTCATGTTGTGTAAAATGTATTTTGAAAAACCAATCTAACACTAATTTCAATATTTTATTTAAAGCAGAAAGCTTATACCTATTTTCGATAGTGAATATTTTAGCTAATTATTAATTATATAGGACATAGCCACATAGGTATTATGATACCCTTAATAGTTAAAATCAGGGTAATTTCTAAGTGGATTTTTATCCTATTCCCGTATAATAGGCTTACCTTAACATTATTTAGTTCAACAATGCACTAGGAAATTTAGGAAATATTCTCCACTCCCTGGTGTAAGGTGTAAATTAGATGATATATCATCGCTCGGCTGTAAACTTTTTTGAGTGTGTTTGAACCAACAAAGAACATATTAAATAGGTTGATATGGCTGTCGTAGGTAGGCAGGTACGCGTTCAGCAGATCGTACAATTGCCGAATAGAACTCCTCGTGCATATATTGACAACTGGCATTCCGCCATATTGGTATGCGTACCTAGTCTAGAAATTCAAAACAAATAATACGAAAATTATTGTGTACAACCACTACAACCATATGTATCCGACGACGATTTTATAATTTTCCAAAAGCGTAGTCGAAAACCAAATACCGTAGGTACCGTTCTGTTTCACAATAATTATATCGGTTAAATATTATCGCAGTAAAACCAATACTTCAATACTTAATAAATATTGAAAGTACTAAGCTAGGTATGGATATAATATGTTGATGTAGCTGCAGATCCTGTAATGGAAAAAAGGGGCGGTCAGTGAGCTCGACACAAAGCATACACTAATATAAGTGTGTCACATCAAATATTGTATAAAATAAATATATTTATTAGCAATGTAGCAATGTAGTTTAGAACACATGATACATAATAAACGTATAAAATACTACTGTTTATGTAGAAAGTACTGTACGTATCTATTGTGTTATTGAGGGCTATAAAATATTACATAATTTTGTAAATTATGAGGCAATATTGGTACGAGGGCAAGAACAATTTTTTGAAATAGTATCTATAAGGATGGGGCTTCAGCCTCATAGCCCCTTCCGGTGCTCCCTATCGTACCCACCCATGAATAGATGTATAAAACTACTAGCGACAATAACATTATGTGTACCTACATCCTGTTGATATCGGTACATCATAATATCGTTATATTGTTATAACAAGGATATGTCACATATATAATATGTATTTATATATAATATATATACTTGTATTACCTATATATGTATATCATATATATATATATATATATATATATATATATATATATATACTAATAATACTATATTGGTGTACTAGTAGTACATACAACTTTTGTAGTTCCTCACACGAATACACGATTGTCGGAAGGAATAACGTGTCGTGGGAACGTACGTCGCGTATAACATAAAGGTACCGGCCTGATCTATCTGTACAAGACATTTAAACACGCTCCAATAATAATATTATATACACATTTCTCTTCGTGTGTATTATAAGCTATACCTTTTACTCGGGCGAATATTAACATATGGCGTTGACGAACCAAATACATATATATATATAAATATTAAATAGCATTATGTATACGATGTGCGTGTACGTTTGTACATAATAATATAATGATATTATAATACGTTATGAGCAACGATAATCTTAGAGAACAAAAAAAATGTTACGGGTACCTGTAGATAATTATTAAAATGTTAATATCAATCCAAACAACCATAAATATAAATATGGTTATCTAGCTTTTTATTTAGACACTTTCATTTTTATTTCAAACCTACACAAAAACATAATTCCTATATAATCATAATAATTGCAGTATTCATCACTTTATTGAATTTTTAAATGTACATTATATAATAATGGACCAGAAAATTATCGTTTTATCCCAGGTATAAAACATTATCCTACATTATTTTCGTGTTATTGTGAACTTTCGTTTCCATTTACTTAAATACTTTTATATTTAGGTGTAAACATATTTTGTGTTTGCAGTCTAGGTAAATGATAACGCGTATTTAAAAAAAATCTCGGATATACATGTGTTATAATATATAATACGCATGGTTATTGATTTTAAACTACACATATATATATATATTATATAGATGTATGAATTTGTCCGCTTTCGCTCATCTAAAGTTTATTAACAACTCCCCCACTTGGGAATCCAAGGGTGCACGAGTATGCAGCAGAGCGTTGTATAGTAGGTATATATATTAATATAGCGTAGCTATGTATAGGGAGAAAAGGCCTTGGGGCGAATTCGGTTTAATAACACTCAAAATTTTGGATGAGTGCATTGGACAACCAGCGCTCTGCAGAGAACGAGCGGCACGTGTTTGGAAACTATAATATTATAATTTATAATGCATTACGCTAGCCTACATTGAAAAACACTGCAACCGAATAGTTACGTTTCGTATTTGTCCTGTAGTGATACATTGTACGCAATGCTGCAGTTAGAATTGTAAGGGTGGTGTAAAAATATTGGCACGAATATAGTGTGGCTTATTCCTGTCGTTGAACATTAACACTCCCAATATCAGTTACAAATACTAACTTTAGGAATCTAGGATTATACTTAAGGCTCTACTGCAATGATGTTGAACGTATGACACGCGCACGCTTGCAACAATGCAACTGTCCAAAAAATAATAACTAGTATGCATTTTTCAAATTTAACAAGTAAAAAAAATCATTTTACGAAGGAACAACAAGTATTATGTACTGATGGCATGCACAACGTCGATTAAAACATATTATGTTCACAGTTTAGTATTGTATCCCGTATTATGTTTCGTCCCATATTTTTTGTCTATATGTCCTACATATTATATGAGTACCTAATATACTAACGTCCGCATACCGGGAACGTCGACGCATCATTTGAAATATTTGAGATGGCTAAAGAAAAAATAAATAAGGTCCTCAAAAGATTGATCCTTAAAGGTTTTACAATTTTATCTGTAATATGATACAATTCAAAACAATCACAATTTAATATATTACCTACCTCTATCAAAGCTTTACTCAAAGCCGATTTTATAAATTATTTAATAAATTACCTTTTTAGAATGTGAAAATAATAGATGCGTATGAGTAAGATAAATTTTAGGTATTTATAAAATTAAATATTTCATAAGATACCTGTTGGCTGTTATAAGTCAGTATTCATTGACAGATTTCTCTGAGAATAAACTTCAGTATGGTGGCCAGTGATTAAATTTTAAGTTTTTAATATTTATTAAAAATGCTAAATAGCTAAATATATCAATTTGCAATAAGTTGTAATAACAGAAAACAGTTTAAAAGTTTAAAGGATCATTAGTTTACGCAATTAACTCAGTAAATGTTTAGTTATTGTTTATTTTAAACAAGGCATTCACTATATATCTATAATTTATTGCTTACAGAGAATGGACTATATATTACATAAACATTAAGTAACATATTATGTTATAAGAAGGGCTTACGATAGCCCAGAGAAATCTAAATCTCAAGTCTTTTCTTACTTGTGCTGTGCAGTATAGAAACCCCGTGAGCTACACCTACCACATCTCATCACGTGCGATGCATCAGTCCTAGCCAGCACTTCATTAATACCGTATGCACTCGTAAATAAATGAAGATGCGAAAACGGTTAGATGAATAATTGATCGGCACGATCGACACGTAAAAAAAACTAAAAAGGCCGGTGACGACAGTGTTTTTGTCAGATTGACTAACGAGTAGTAACGACAGCAATTACTGCGGTTAACTACTCGCGAATATACCGCACAATATACAATGTGAACTGTATGTGGTAGCCGAATTTATACCACGGTCGACGTGAGTGACGTGACCACCGTCCAATACGATTCACATTTACGAGATTTCAACCACGATAATTTCCGCGTCGTCGGTTACTGGTTAGTAAGTCTAAAGAAAATGTGGTCGTCGCCGATCTCTTTCCCTCCTCGTCCGATTCTTGTCAAATGTGTTGCGTCAAGGTAAAGTGCACATTAGTCATCATGTCGTCCTAAAAAATATTTCAAATAACGGTCTAAAAACTAATTAGGTAGCTAACAGAATATACTTGAAAATTTTAGAAATCAGAATTTGGATAAATGCATAATTTGTGCATAACATTGTATAAAAATACTGAAAACACGCAGTGAGGACTTCGATTCAAGCAACTTGTCAAATTTTGAAATATTGTTTTATTATATCATTGATTATGTGGTGCAATCGAAATGGAAATTATTATGATACCTGTACAATAATTATGCCAAAATACGAAAAAACGTATCAAGTAATTTTTTTCTTAGACGCCGCCGCTGATTGTTTTAGTGACGGTTATTGATTGTACGACTATAATAATATGTTTGGTATCTGCTTAAAATGTTCGTCGATGTTATTCGATGTAGTACGCAATTTCCAATTATACAAATACAATTGTGGTACAATGTATAAAATATAAATTAATAACTATACGTTTTCATTTGAACAAACGCTGTTTTACGAGTAGAAAAAAAAGACCGGTTGAGGTCGATGTGATTTTATTTTCGATAAGACTCGAAACCGCACGCAACTCTATAGGGTCGCTGTGTAATGATGTCCTATAATCGTACCGGTCGTTCGAAATTCGATTAGAACGTATATTATATTATTATGCTATATAGTGATGCGTATTTGTGAGAATTTCTCATGTGTATATACTTATACGAAACGACGACTACAAGATAATAATTGGACAAACGGGTTTTCGCGCGTATTTACACTAGCTAAACGTGATATAGTGTTTATATTGTATTTAGTATTAACATCTGCTGCTGCAGGTTAGTAGACGGCGAATACTGGGTTAGGTTAGGCTAGGTTAAATCGTCTGTCTGGGCGGTATGACATTAGTTCGAATAGTTTGTGGTAAATGCACACAATATATATGTATATACATACGGAGTGATTTGACATAATATAAGACGATCGTTATTTCAGAAAACCCTTAAGTTTTTTTTTTTTAAATATAGACTATACCTAGTTGTTATAAGTAATAAAAATAAATTACTCGTCCAAAATATGATTTTTATACATCAGAGAAGGTGCTTAAAAAATATTCAATAAATAGTCTAAAGTATTTATAAATGAATATTTTATTAATGTTTTTTTTTTTTTAATCACTCAAATTTGTCTAAGAAAAATATTTTCAGAAAAGTTAATAGTTTTTGAAATACTGAGTATTTCTTGTTAAATAGATCAATCGGTATACTTATATTACAACACTTCGATTATCGAACACTTTACATAATGTGGATGATTCTTCCGAGGATTAACGATTAATACATTATAATAGTTGATTATTGATTCTACAATTCTACCTATATTATTATTGTTCTTCTATAATATAATATAATATTTATTATATCGATATCGCTATACAGTGCATTTATGTGTGAATACTTGTATTGCCTAATGACCTTATAGATTATTGGTGTCACCGTGTCAGTTACATTGTTGTTTTTGAAATAATTAACGTGTTAAGTGTTAATATGTACGATCGCTATCGTTATGTATCCATTCACAAGAGATGATACACAGCGTGTATAATATAAGGACCACAGTAACTGTTATATGACGTATTATCGCGTCCAATAAACATTTTTAAAACCGATTTGAACGCGTCGATAAATTGTCAATTTATTGTATACTGCACATAAATATAAATAGATAAAATATGATATTTATTGATTATTACCATTAACAAAACATATCAAGGAATTGATTAATGCATGAAGTGTGGAGGGACAACTATGTATATCAATAGTTGTACTAGAAATTTTAATCACCCCCTCTACCAGCCACCGGGTCGAGCTTCAGTTACACGACTGTTATTAGCGTAAAAATCGCTCGAATGGTTCTGTTTATAATGTTTATACACACGCACACACACACACACACACACATATATATATATATTAGATGTATGTACGTGTGTGTGTGTGTGTGTGTGCGATGGTCATTTTGGATCAATTCAATGCCTCCAAATATTATTTTATATTATGTAATAATTTGCATGAGCATCTTATTTCCTATCATTTTACCTAACCTTACCTATCATCATCTTATTTCCTCGTACATGAACATTGGACACATACGATCTTTTCGAGAAAACATAGAAATGCAAATTGCAAACCTACAATTATTAGGTTATACATTTTATTATTAATTTTTATTTATAATACCTTTATGTGGCCTGGAAGTCGTATAGTGATGTTTTTCGTACGGAGCAGATTTTCGCGAAAACCTAATTACACGTGCTGCTACAATAATTATATATATTTTAAATTCCTCACGAAGGGAAATAACCAATTACCAAACAGAATATGATATATTGATTAGTTTACGAGTACCTCTTGCGAGTGAAATCAATTTATAAAAAATATTTAAAAAACTGTGTACGTTCAATTGAACATTTTCTAAAATATTTTAAATAACACTATCGAATACCCGTTGATTTCAAAAATAAATACTCATTACAGTTTTTCCTTTTTCTTGTCCTTGTATATTTTATAGATAATTCAGATAAAAAAGACCCGATAACATTGTGATATAATGATCGCCCGTTTGTTTTTATTGATAAACTCGACACAGCGGAATATTTTTATCCGTCGATAATGCGTCCAAATATGACAACAGGCCGTGGGAATTTTATATCATGACGTTATTAACCATTAGGCAACCGATTTTATTACCTACGTCCGAGAATAATTTTATTGTTTTACGCCTAATTAGATTGTTTTAAACTGTTTATATTATTATAGCCACGGAATAAAAAGAAAAAAAACAGTCGCCTATAAAATATATGTAAAAATGGCCGAAACATAAAAAAAAAATTCCTGACTAAGGCAGAAATATTAGAAAAACAACCTAGCAAATGAACCCTCTGTCAATTGAATTTTTTTCGTCGTCCGTAGTCCGCAGTGGAACTAGGAAGCTGCGGAAATACTGCAACATAACCTCCCCCATCGTTCACTTTCTTCTCCCAAAACGAAATCACATTTTTCCGACGCGTCTTTGAGAGGTTCTCGAATTGTCATAGCAACGGTGCGCGACGCCACCGCAGGTCGTGCTGCGCCGTCGCGATAAGGGTCGGCGTTGCCGGCAGTCCGCGCGTTTCGCCGGCACTCGGTAGAGTATGTCTGTCCGTCGATCGTCGCGGTCGTCGTTGTCGTCGCAGTATCGCCCGTGCAATAGTGCTTTTCGCCTAGAAAAACGTGGAAAATCTAACCCCGACAGTAGCGTGGTCTTGTACAATATACTGTCGGAAACGTTTGTACTCTTCACCGAAACAACATGTGAGACTTTATTCGATGCAAAAACGACTACATCCACTGCTTTAAATTGTGCGCCATCGTTTCCTCGGCCACGATGATGTTGTCCAGGCCGACGACAGCGCGTTCAGCACCGTCCACCAGCCGTACCGCCACCGCCGACGCACCGGAATCGTCGTAAGTGCCAATCGTTGTGTTGCAAAAAATGTATTATAATAATATTATTGGTATTGTACACGATATTCCGTCGGTTAATTTATTATTAATTAAATCGAACAGTATAGTCGATCATTACTAGAATAGAGCCCTAAGGGATTTCTAGCATTTGCACTTTTATTTTGCACTATCGTAAAAAAGAAGTCAACTTGAAATAAATTTGTATAACTTTATGAAAAAAACAAAATGTGTAATTTAATGTTACAAATTTTCGTACATTTAGGTATTTATTTGATTTTTGGAGAATATTTTGTGATGCTAATTTTGTTCAAAGAAATGTAAATACCTACGTATCGTATACGTATATCAAAACAAAAAACAGTTCTTAAAAAATTTGATTTTTTTAAATATCGAAATACATCATGTCATTATTGCAGTGGCTGCGTCTTATAGACCGACCCGCGACCCTGCATTCGTAATAAATAACAAATTGAAAAAATGATTGATGGTACTGACGTAACGTTGGCTTAAAAATTTCTTTGAATAGTAGATATTTACTATTACTTATACCTACAATTAATATTTCCAGTGAAAGAACATAACGCATTTGCGCATGTAGACGGTACATTTAAAAATTTAATAAGCAGTCACCGAGACCCGAATTCCCGCCCTACAAGCAATACGACCACTTATCGTTATCACTGTCCAAAAATAAAACAAAATATATTAGTTGATCATTGATCAGAGAGGAAAATAATTTGAAAACACTTTTATATTATCATGTACTTTTGAACAATTTATTTTTAACTTGTATCGTCCCATTGGTCAATTAAAATTATTTAATTGTGTACCTATATCGTATGTATATTTTATTTAAACATTTAGGTTAAATTGTTAAGTACAAATACTATAAATTATTATACAAGCTATTTATTTATAAAACACATTACTTTATATAGAACTATAGAACAAAAAAAAAACCCTTGATGATACGACGGCGTGTATTTCCCAAGCATTATTTTACGTGTATAATATAATATATCGTATAAATACTACCTGTGAACATGCCTATGAACATATTTATAAGTTTATATTATAATATTATAATATAGGTAGAATAAGTAAAAATAATTAAATGTTTTAAATTTAAACGATTGTTTAGTGTTTGGTAGTTTAGTCCATAATTGATTTTGAATCTAAATTCGTAGTCAATTGTTTTTGAGTTTTTGTGTAAAATTCTATTAAGAATCAGATGTACGATTTAATAAAACATTATAAATGTTTAATGAGTTTCTAGTTTTACGTTACTGTGCATTGTATTATAAATTATGATAATTTAATTTACACATATTACAAAATATTGATTGATGGCTTTGAGTTTTTTTTTATTGCTATATTTTAAAAATATTAGTTGATAATAAAGTATGGAGATGTCATACTATTCCATACTATATATAAATATATAGAAGTCACAGTATTCTTAAGACTTTCGGTTTAAAAGTAACTGATAAAACTTTTTTTTGTGTAATATATATATTAAGAATATATTTCAGGAATATTTTTAAACGTTAATAAATTTGCTTTGTAAACAAAAATCTAATAATATAATATCCTTACCTTTTTCATATATAATTAATACAATATATTTATTTATAAAATATAATTATCATATAAAAATTATGAATTTATTTTCTTTAATTTTTATTATTAATTTAATTATAAATATGTTTTGTTTTATACGAATACATCGTAAATGAAATTAATTGTTTTCAGGTTAAAAATATAATTTTAATTAATAAGCGAATACAGATAAATTTAAATTATTATTATTCAAACAAATTTTATTTTATTAGTGTATGCATTCTGGTTAAAGAACTTTTATTGGGAACTCATTTTAGGTATTCATTTAATTTATTTTATTCAGATTTTATAAGCTGTCACGCAGAAAAACTATTGAATTTATTTGATTCTTATTCGACTTCTCATCATACTAAATCTTGATTTTATTAATGCAAGTATAAATATTTAATTTACAAATAGTAATGTTAGCTTTATAAGCATATATGTAGATAAATATTAAGTACAATTTGTGCCCAAGTATATTATTAAGTTTTATATTTTACAGTCGTAACGCATAATAATAAATAAAAACAATAATACTTATTTTCCATCAATTCAATTTACAAATTAAATATACTATAATATATATAAATAATAATAATGTAAGATGTATCAGATGTTATAACAACTAACATAATAATTATTATACTAAACTTCAAGTATGATCAGACATCAAACAGTCAAATCACTAAAAAAATCACGATTTATAGAGTAGATTTAAAATTACTGCAATTTAAAATCATGTTTATCGTATGACTCATATGAGCATTTGCTACGTGTAAAACCAATCTAAAAAAACATTTATTTGCATTTTAGGAGGGACTTTAATTAAGTTTGATTAAATAGATAAATAAATTCGTATGATCAACCCCTCTTACGATATTTTAAATATTTCTATTAATTATACCTTAATACGTCCTATTGCGTACAGGACCTGATTGGACAAATTCGGTCCACTGATTTTTCGTACTTATACTATATTTAATATTAACCACTTATAACCATGCATTATGGTCTGTGTAAGTACAACAATTAGTCTCCATTTTTCCAATTTTTAACTCTACATATTTTTGGTTAGCAGCTCACACCTGCATATGCTGTCCGTATTATAGGTGCGTAACAGCAAAATTTACATTCATCAGTTCATGTTCATCTTCGTTAGCAAAACCCATAGTGCTATTATCATAAATTGTAACGTAAAAGTAACATAATTTTCTGTTTTGTTGATTTTTCAATTTTTAAACTAGTTACTAGTATGTAAAATGTTGTAAAGAACTCACTTATAATTTAAAATATCCCCAAAATTCAACGTTTTAAGATATATTCTGAATATGTAACTTGGTGTCACTATACTCATTTAAATTTGAAATACGTATACAAATATTTTGTTTAAAAAGTATTTGAATATAAATATAAATAATTTTTAAAAATATTCAATGTAATTTTTAAATACTTTTTTTTAGTTCAATAAATTTGATATCACAATACTTGTATATTTATCACAAATAGATACCTACTTCAACTTTATTATAAGTACTTGAATTGAATAGTTAATGCATACATATGTTGATAGGTTCATGAAGTTAAGATGTCACTAATTAAAATATAGTTATATTAGTTAATCAGTCGAGATAAACTTGTGATAGGTATTTATAAATGTTAGGGATTCGGTAATTTGCCTATTTGATGGCATATTATACATTTTTAGCACTACTATAAAATATTATTTTAGAAACAAAATTTTAAATAGTAAAATATGAATATATTGATCATTAAAATATAACAGTTTAACAAAAAAGTATTTATTAACCTGTATCTAACCTAAGCTGGAATAAAACTAATAGGAAGAAGTATTTTTAATACATTTGTCAAAATTTATTTTGGAATCATTTGAATCATTTGGAAGCATTTAAATATAATAATATATAAAATATATTTGAATACTTACTTAACAAAACTAATTATCACTATTCGTTGATTTTCAATTTCAAAACATTTTATGACATGGCTACAAAAATATACAACAATAATTATTATTGTGTGTGTAAAATAGACAAACAATAAATATTTAGTAGAGCGCATTGAGTAGTGAGTATAGTCTAAAAAGCAAATACAGTAACTCAACGACACGACCTATGTACTCGCTGTTTCCTATGATGCAATACACGTAAATCAGTACAATAGGTACACGTTATATAACTACGTATAAAAATAATAGTGATAATAATAGTCTTATAGAATCGTGTTGTAAATATTATTGTTGTAAATCTGTTATTTTTCTTTAATATTTAATATAATGTGCATATGATGGGAGCAGTGGCATATTTTGAATGTTTTTTTGAGGAGTATCCAGATAATATAAGTATGTACTTATTTGTTAATTGGTTGCAATATTTCTGTTTCACATCTACTACCACAAAGCTCATAATATACTCATCAAATATTGTAATGAAACATTTTTATTTATTTAATATAAAAAAATAGTAATTTGTATGTAATTTAAATCATACAGGTATAAAATACCTACTGTAAACATAATTATTACAATGTATTTTGTTTGTTAAATTCGATACCAGCGATGCTATAAGAATAACAGTTTTATAAATAATTAAAAATATAATAGGATAATAAGTAAATTATTTAAAACTAAATTTATTTTTCTTCCTAATTAAATTATTACTAAATATAAAAAAAAAATTTAATATTTAATGTGGATAAATTTTGAAGGGAATTTATCGACATTAAATATTAATTTTTTTGTTTTGGGGAGGCTTTGAACACCCCCCCCCCCTCAAATACGCCACTAGATGGGAGTAGTTTATCCGCAAATTAATTGTTTAAATTATGTGTTATCGTGTAATGGATAATGATAAATTGTTAAGAGTTGTGGTTATACTTATATAAGTATTTGTTATAAATAAATGCAACTTAATAACATTTATTCAAAGTTATCATAACTTCAAGTACCTGCTTATATCTTGAAGAAGAAGAAATTAAAACATAAACATTGGCGTTTTAAAAAATATAGCTATTACCAAATGAGGTATTTATCTTACACAGTATGTAAAATATATTAAGTAAATAATATCAGTGCCGATAGTTAAGAATTTCATTAATACAAGTAGGTAATTGCCTTATATTCTACGGTGGCTTATATATTTTAAGTGATGAAAACGACGAAACATATTATTATATATCGCGTAACATTAGTAAAACAATTTACCTATACATCCATAAAATATACATCTATGCGTGAAGCGTGTATTATCTTAACACCGAGCGCAGCAGTACAGCATTGATTGTATTATTATATTTATGAATTAATTTTTGATAATTATTGCTATTTTATATGCACGTACAGCTTTTATTTATAACTATTAAACATTGATGTATATTTTATCAGAAATGTCTAAAAATATAGGTATTAACTGCATTATCTATTTTATTACGAAAATAAATACTATATAATTACTCAGAATTTTAACAACACGACTTGTTATAATTTCAAAACTAATATCCAATGTTTTTCTTGTACTGCTTATAAAACATAAAATAATAAGAATATTTAAAAAAAAATGTATATTCATATTTAATATATTAGTATCTGATGGCCAATGGGTTACTGATTTTATACATACTTATGTTTAGTTCTAAAAAGACACTCAAGCTTATCATTTTACCATCGATGCGTTAGTACGAAGTCATTTATTTATGTTATATATTTGCGCTGTACACACATGGTACATATATTATAATTTATAATATATACAGTATACAATTATATAAATTGCCATTGAAATAACAGTGCACAAATTATTTAAAATAAGAATTTTGGAAGTTTAGACGCAATAAATGCATTAAAATGTATGAATTAAATAAATCTAATTATTACATATTCTATACAATGTTAAATGTATTGTGTTCTATGTTTTGTTTATAATAATTAGCAATGAAAGTATTTCATTAGGATAAAAAATGATGTTTTTAATGATTAAAGAATATTTCCTCGAAGTGAGTATACAATAATTTCAAGATAATACATAATCTGTTTATATTTTAAAGGATTATTTTTTTTTATTATTGTATAATACTACGTTTGATGATTTAGTAGTAAAAATTTATAAATGATAATAATTAATATAACACGATTATAGCTTTAAATTTATAACTAATTTATAGTACATTTTCTCCTGTTAAAAGGTCTCTTCCATTTGTTGTGTAACACTAATATATTATACTTACCATTTTGTCAGTTATGTTTATTGAACAACTTTTAAACCTTTTTTTAGAATAATAATGATGTAATAAAATGCAGAAAAAATATATGTCAATAAAATATTATTAGTTGGAAGTCTAACTATACTGTATATCAGAGCTTTACAACTTTTCATCTGACCTTTCAAGCATTTGTTTAGCCTTTATTAAAGTTTTATAAGCATTAATGTATATACAATTATTTTTGATATTCAAATTTCTAATTGTATATCAATAAAGCTTTATCGTTTTTTTTTTTTTTAATTAGAACACGATATCTGTACAATTTTTGTTTCATTAAATAGTGTATTTATGTTAATTTTCGGGAGGAGGGTGCTAGTATACTTCCTTGTATAATGACTCATTATAAAATGTGTACTAATAGGAACACCAATCAATAATAATTGTATAAAGTTGTGGGCAGTTCATAATTAAAACAAATAAAAATCAATAGTATTGTATAGCCGCATTTACTAGCGTAAGTATACGCTTTTCTAGGTAAATTTTGTACCATTATGCTTAAAAAATAATCTAACCAAATTTTTAGGTTTTTATATTTTATTGCATGTTATGAGAAAATTATATGTTTTGATTGCATGTTTTATAATAATTATCGCGTTGACAAAACCTTAAAATAGTTTTATATATGAAAATTCAAAATTAAAAAAAAAATCAAAGTTATTAAGATATGTAAATTAGTGTTATTAGGTTTGTTTTAGGCATAGATTACTCATTTATGTATCTGAATTTATATATCCATTGATATTAATACATCATAAATTCATAACAAAAAGTAAATAAACTATTTTTATTTGATGAAACACCACAAAAAATGTGTTACACATTTTATTTACTATTTTTGTAATTTGATTGATAACAATTTTAAAAAAATGTTATGAATCAAATATAACCATTTTACTTATAATATTTTAATTTAAAAAAATATTCCCGGAGACTTGAAACTTTTACGTATATTATTATATTTTATAATATATATATTCAATAAAATTTTAAAATGCAATGTTTTTAAAATAATTCAAACTACTTTATCACTAATAGTAAAATAGCTATTTTGTATATAAAAATATTATGTCATATACACCTTGTTTAGACTAATGGACCGTATTTGCTCAGAATCGTTTTTCATATGCAATGATTAATTTTTATTATTGAATTCAAATAAGCACATTGATTACAATGACTTACTCAAATACTCAATGACTACCTTGCAGCTTTTAAAAAATATATATTTATTTTTATAAGGGTTCGGTCTCGGGTTCTGTGGAATCTTAAAAATGTCATTATGCCGTTAATTTTATTATACGTATCCAAATCAATAAAATAACTATTTATAAATCTGCAGTGGTTCTTTGCGAAAGTCTGGATTTAAAAAAAAAAAAATGATATTTATTCGCTACAAATCTAAACTCGTTAAACAAGTTGTTTATTTAAATTATCAACATAAAGTTGCAAGGAATTTAATTTCTTTGGGTGATAGAAATGAGTATTGCAAATATCTACTGGGTTATGGGTCTCGTTTAAACAATTTATATTTATCTGACGGTTAACATGCAATTAATTATGTTTTATTAGTTAATTAATAAACGTATTTAAAAATGAACTTTTTCAATAACTATATTATGTTAGTATATTGAAACCGATTATTTATTAAATAATTCAGTGTATTAATAAGAATGTAAATTATCTATATAGTCATACAAATTAAAATGTATGGACTTATTAAAAAGAGGAAATACATTGTTAATCATTTCGTCAGAATTATCAGTCGTACAATTTGAAACGAAGGATGAAATAATTAATACTGTGGTATTTTAGTGGGTAAATTTGTACGTATGGTACATTAAATTTGTTTAGTCTTTTGCTAGAACATGTTGATAGAACACATGAATTCTTTAAAACTGTCATCGCGAATTATCCAAGTTTTGTATAAGAAAATAATGCGAACTGTGAGTACCATATATTTTACTACTTACAATGTATAGTAGGTAATTGCATTTTTAAAACAAAAACTAATACGCATTAGGTACTTATATGAGTTAAGTATTTAGTCGATGTATATTATTTGATAAAATGTTGATTGTACATATTGTATTTTAATATGCATTTCCTTGTATTAATCGTCAATAAAGTCAATAAAGTCAATATTATTACCTACTTATTAAATTTTATGCATGTTATAAAATTAATTGGTTTTCATATTCTAATTTCTATGATATATTTTGTATTATTCGACAAAAAGTAATTTCTCATTGCTATTATATTTTTCTTTAGATATTTTTTTCAAATATGGATGCATATTGCATAATAATATGCACTACGCAAAATAATCGATATAATATTATTGTTTAAATCAGCGTTTCAAAAAAAAAAAAAAAATACAACGTTGAACGTTGATTTTCATTTTAATGTATTTGTATTGTTTAAAAAAATATTTTTTAGAGTAGTTTCTTTTTTAATGAAATTTAATATTATTACTGGTGTTTAATATGTATTTTAAATTAAAAAAAATTTAATAAATATTAACTGATAAATACCTAAAGGTAACATAAAATTATAAAACTTTATAAATATAGTAGCTTAGTTGTAAGCATAATAATTTGTGTAGATATGGTGTTGTTTCATTACCCATCATTATGGTTTCATATTATTAAATAATTTAGTAGAGTTTTTTATTACTTAGGATTTTCTTGAGATACGTATACTTACATTAACAAACACACACTAAAAAAACATATGTACTTTTTATAAACACGTTAAAATCCTGATCGGTGAATATTGTATACGTTGGTAGAATATATCCAATTTTTAAGATTTAAAGTAACAAAAGTAATTATAACTCAAAGAAATATAGATTTTCATGGTAATAATGTATCATTTGTAATAGGTACGCAATATTCGCGTAGTGATTTTCTATAAAACGTGCCGTCGACCTATAAATAATATACGAAACAAAAAAAAAGAAGCCATCTCGTCATTTCTACTGCACTCCAGGCAGCACAAGTACAATGTTATTATTACGATACGATGTCGTACTGTCGTATAATACATGTGGACGGAATAAATAAGTGTATAATATAATAATGTGGCGATATGTATAGATATAATTTACCAATAATCAATTGCGGCAGCTTACACAGTACACTGCTGAGTGCAGACCACCGTCGCTATGTGTTGTATTTACCATCATATACATATACAGTGTACAGAGTGATTTGCTGCAATAAATATAATAATATACCGTTACGGTGCAGTGCCATTATAATATATATACATAATATATATTATATATATATGTGTGTGTGTGTGCGTGTGTGTGTATCCGGATCGACGGCGGTCATCACCTTCATGCCAGTTTTTATTATAATAATGGAGTATAACGATCATTACGACCGAAGTGGAGTTGTTGCGTACGTGGAGATACTACTCCCGTGCAGCATAAATAATATAATAATATTAAATAGTGATTGTCGGTTAGAAAAACTGTTCCAACGCTCCCGTGATCATCAACGTTTACCCGACCGCGACAGACGAGAGAAATAAAACGGTACCCATACAACACAATAATTCGTAACTCGGGTGCATGTGTTTTTTTTTTCACTAATTTTTTACATCGTCTTCATCAAAGTCTGTTCCGGAGAAGGCCCTAGAAATATATATCATCATCGTCCCACATACTAATTGTAGTCAATTGTGTTCAATTTATGTGAAGCGCTATATGTAATATATTTTAAAGCCACTAACCTGCGATATCCCTATACAATATTAATTATATTATGTACGTATACGTAATTAACATATAGATTATCTTGCGATTATGATGCAGTAGTGTATAAATAATAGTTATATTATGATATATACATAAGAACGAATAATATATTTACCTAATCTGAGCTTGGCACTGCTGCATAGGTATCCTATATTTAACGGTTTCGTATTGAAAACGGTTTTTAAAATTTGTCATTCAGTTGAGGTTTTGTGAAAAGTTTTCTTTTTAAATAAACTCATTCTTCTTTACAAGTAATTGTATTGAATGATGTATTTAAACTAGTCTATAAGAGTTTGGATTTTTATTTATAGTATTTAAAGTTTTATTTTAAAATAAGTTTTATAATAATGAACGCTGTTTTTAAATTTAGTATATTTTAATTTTTTTTATAAATGGTTTTTAGCATATTTAACATATCTTCTAAATCTAAGACATACATATGAGCATTGAAGTTTTCTTATGAAATAAAGTTCCTAAAATTATGACTAATAAATTAAAATTATTATTTTCGTAAAAAATTACATGTTTCTTCAAGAATTTTTAATTTAGGTTCTATGAAAGTTTTATTTAAATTTTAATGTATCTATTATAGTTAAGATAATATACAATAAAAAAAACCTAAATTTTAATAAGTTACAACTTGTTTTTAACAAATAATATGCAAGTACCTACATATTGGTATTGTTGGTTTCGTAACATTATGAAAATGTTTGATCATAGAACATTCATGTTGTTCGGCTGCGTTGGAAACGCGCATTATGAATGGACTAGAAAAGTGAAAATGGAAAAATAACATATTTATATATTATGTATGAATACATGACACTTGTGACAAATCGTATAGGTGTCTAATAATTGGTTTCTATTCAGGAAAATATAATTGATACCCGTCACTGATATTATTTTCTTCGTATATTTTTTTTGCACTGCGAAACAAACTATAATATATAATAATATGGTTTGGCTAGAATTTGGATTTTTAATGTCCAAACGTGATATAACTCGTACCACTGGATCTTTTAAATGAACGCGTATGTGTGTATTAAGGCTATACCAAATGTAAAATATTGATTTCCAAGTTACGGAAAATGATCGTGTTTTAGTTATTTAGGACTCAAATATTCGTATATTTTTTTATAATTCAAATTTTGGCTAATTGGTAAATTGGTGATGTGTCTACTGAGAATTTGAGTAACATTTGTGTATTTATATTAAAAACAATGGATGTAGAAATAATTTAAGTATGTTTTATATTTTATTCGTGAGATAATGTTATACTATACAGTATATAGTATATATATATATATATATATATACTGCTATATATTATATATAGATACCAATCGTATGTTTAGTAGGTATATTATATTTTCATGGATGTTTTTAATAGGTTTGTACTTTGTAACTTGCAAGTACTATTTGCATCGTGTGAACTCTTTTACAATAAATATAGATAATAAGACTGTTGCACAATAGTAATAATTCTTGATGATTGTATATTATTACGAAATATTTTAAGAGGACGCTACACGCTTATTTGTTGTCTCCATCTTACAAAATACAAAATATGTAAAACATAGCAAAAACTATTTTACGCGGGATAGAACCACTCAGAATATAATGATAGTTAAGACTTGAAATTGATATACAATATAGCTGCGAGAATATTATCTATGAGATATAATTTTTATTTTTTTTATATCGTTTATACAAAATAAGTTCTTATTGTTTTAAAATCCATTATTTTTGTACGTATCACACTCGAATAACTTTTTTTGTAGCACTGATATCGAAAAAATAAAAATAATATTTCACAGCCAAGTTCTCTTTTTTGTGTAGTAAAAATTACGTTTCTTAGTTATGAGTTTATGACTGTAAACTTATCGGTTCTTTTCCGCGTAAAACAGTTTTTACTTTATTTTACATTTGTAAGGTGTAAAAACACATTCGGGTGTAGTATCTTTTTAATAAATGTGTAGATTAATTTTTTTTTCATTATTAAATTGAAAATTGTAATTTACAGTCTACATATAAAAAAGCATAATACGTAGTTTTGATTTGGAAATTTATCTATTTAAGTTTCTCATTTGCTCATTTTAATTGATATTTTAACAACAATTTTCAGTTTTATATTTTATTATTTTTTTGGATCTTAATATAAAGTTTAAATTTTTCTGAACCTACTGATAAAATTATTGATTTTATAATAATTTTTTTATAATTAATTTTAAAACTACATTATAACGATTTGATGACCTAATTAATATTTATCAACTCAATGTCATTTAATTATCAGTTTTTATAGCGTATTCAGATAATTTACCAAACGATATTGTTATATTTATAATAAATTATGAAACGTTTAACTAAATTTAGTAATTTTATGGTTTATATGTCTACTTAAAAAATATTTAAAATTTAAAAAATGCGTGTGCTTTGTGTATATCAATATAAATGTCAACTTATTAATCATTTACCATGGATTGATTTTAGAAACATCTCTATGATACTTTGGTTTATCTATTTTATTTGATTTGATTAAAAAATGTATATTACCTTATACAAATTAGGGGTACCTAAATAATAATAAAAAAAAATTAAAATAATACAAAAAAGCAGTAAAGTATTGGAAACTTGTTTATTTTTATTTTTATATTTATTAGAGTGGCTGCGGTATACATATTATTGTACATTGCGTTCAATTTATATTGGTACCATTAAAATAGAAAACCAAATGAAATTACAAGTGCTAGTAGTGCTATACACTGTAGCTAGATATTTTTAGCATGCATTATTTTATACTATTTGCGTGTAAGTACTGTAAGTGTTATTATTCATTATTAAAAGAATTAACACACAATAAGTGTCATTAACGTCGTTATAATAATTTAGTGATGATTGTTTTATACATTTTCAATATGACTTCTTACAGTGTAAAATTCAAATTTACTATTTATCGTTTTTATATTTTTATTGTTTAGGTTAATGATGTATAATTTGTGTGAAAGTAAATTTAAAAAAAAACATGTATTTATAAGTCACAATAATCATAAATTGTAATAGGTATAAAATGTATAAATCTACTTAATTATATGTTGTACCTTGTACACAATACAATATATAGGTACAGCTAAAACAAACCGTAAATGTTTGAGTACATTTAAATGTATACAAATTTTTGCACATTTTAATTGCGAAAACAACATTTGAATAATAGGATATCGACGGAAACAATATTCGAAGACTACTAATTATGTATGATTACATCCTTTTGTAAGCATGCACAGAAAAAACAAATCTAGCTACCTATTATAAACAATTTGCAAATTATTATATTTTAATTGACATGTAGGTATTATTGTAAGTATATCCATAGTCTAGTATAATGTCTAGTATTGCATTGTGTATAATATTATGTCATTGTTTACGGTGAGTATTTTCGATTTTTAATTTATCAACATTTGTAGCTACTGTTTTCCATTTTTTGTTTATCTATTGGTTAAAGTTTTTCATCTAAAAAAAAATCAATAAACGATTTTTGGCACTCCTTCAGGTGGGAATCAATCTAATATTTCATCAAATCAACAAAAGTCTTGTTTAACTACAGTTAGTGTGTGTTATGATAACTGTCAAGATAACGAATGACTGTATAATATATTAATATTGAATTTTATTTCGCATCTGTAACTAAATAAATAATGTACTTTGTAGTCGAACGAAATGTTGTTTAAAATCGGTTGTTTATTCAAATAGATTTTTGAAATGGATATTATATGAAATATAATTAGGATAAAAATACAAGTTTTGGATTAAAAGTAAAAATAAGTGCTAAGATTTTTGTCTGTCTCGTGACGTTATTATTATTGTATAGTTCACCGGTAAAAAATAAATATCGCACACGAAAACACTATCGTGCATTTAACCATAATAATAATAATATGTACTACTATGGGTAGCTAGTACATTGCAAAAGTAAAATTTAACAATAAAAAAAAAAAAATAAAAGAATAATCATAATAAAAAACATTAAAAGTCTTGGTAAAGAGCATGCGCACAGGTGCGCGACGATTCGGAACAACAGTCGTAGGTACCTGTAGCCGATGGTACAGGTAGGCAGTAAGACTCTGCTCATTGTGCAGCAATCACTCGCTGAAATGCGGTTCGCGCGGTGTCTGCGTGTGCCTACTATAACACATTCGCAGAGCGGTACGTTGCTCGCGCGCTGACGAAACTCCGTTCGAATTCGGCGCGAATAATATATGTGTACATATTATTTACTGCGTAAGCGTTTCGATATTTACCGATCTCACAGTGGTTATAACATTAACAAAAAATAATAATAACAATAATAACTGCAATCATAACAGCATAAAATTTCGACGGTGTAATCGTAGAAGTAACCACAGTTGTATAGTATAATAATATTAGTACCTATAGAGGTAGTATGGTAACAGTAGATAGTGTTGGACACTAGTAATGGTAATCATTGGTAAATTTAATTTTTTTTATCATGCGTGCGTTTTGTATTGTTTTTTAATCAATCAATTGCTATATTAATATGGTGATTAAAGAACCGCCGTCTAGACCCACCGACGTCGTCGAAAGGTTAGTACCTGCGCCTAATTCATTGCTATATTCTCTTATTTTTAAGTGCGTTTCTATGGGTGTGTTCGGTTGTCTGCTCATGTTAGAGTATAGTATTATAACGAACACATTGTGTTTAAAACAAAATAAAAAAATATAATATCGTATTTTAGGTACTCGTTCCTGGGCTAATCCGATTAAGATATAGTTACCAAAAAAAACACGTGAATATACTTATACAGTCTTACAATCGATATATCGCATTATTATAAATCTGTACACATTATTTGTTTTAAAATATTATTCGTTCAGTATAAGTACCTACATATCCGTTAATATTATTACACGAGCTATAATATAATATATTGATATGAATAATTATTGAATTTGCATTATATACCTATTTAAATGTGTTTAAAAGTTATTAATTCCATTTTCTGTCAAACGTATAATTATTAAAATTTGAAAATCATTTTTACTGAGCATATTTAGCTATATTTATGTTTTATAAATCACGTTTTAATTCATTAAAATTATAATTTGTATGGTTAATGTGTTTTTTTTTTTTTATCTAATAACAATTTTTTCTTATTATCTGCGTTATTAAGCCAGATATTTTAAGTAGTATTGGTAATAGTCAATGGACATAATAATTATCTATCGATTATGGATTTCTAGATAAATATATTTTTTTTTCAAACAATTAGTGTGCTGTTTCATTCTGGTATTTAAAAATGTTAATGATTTTATATCCGTGTCTAATTACTTCAAACGTTTTACTAATAACATGGTACAATTTTTTTCTAATAAGTGTTAAATAATACTTTTTTGATAGAATTTCAAATGTTAGTGAACTTTGTCAAATTTATTTTATTTGAAAATATAATCACACATGTAAATAATATATTAATTAATATGTATGATTGAATATTTTATTTGCGATAACTGTAAATACTTAAAAGTCATAATTATTATATAAATATCTATCAATATTTTTCAACTGTTCGTAGTAATCATGTCAACTCTATTACTATAATATAGACGCTTACCTATCGTTCAAATAATATTTTTAAATTAATACAAATATAAATAATATAAGATGAAGGAGGACAATAAATAGAAATCTTAGTATCACGCAGTGTATGGCTAATTTATGATTCATAAAACCGGAACATGTACTTAACTCATTACCCTACAGGATGATTCCATTTCCATAATGGTAAATATGAGCACGTTTCACTATATTAATGTTCGTAATACATTTTATGTTTGATTTTAATTGTTCGTGTTTACTTTTTTCCGTCTTTATTTTATAATTGGACGAAATCAAACAAAATTGAAAATAAAATTTGGTTTATTTTTTTATATTGAGTTACTATTAATTTGTATAAAATATTCGTTTAACGATGAAAATTATTATAATAACTTTAGAAGTTGTAAATGTTGTACTCATTATTTATTATTATACTTATCATCGTTTATATTATGAATATATATAATACGTTTTTAGTTTCTTCTTTTCCTTTGCAAATCATATTTTATTTCATTTTTTTTTTCATTTTTTATGTTTAATTAATAGTATTAATGCAAAATGTAAAACTGTAATTAAAAAATCATCTTAATTCTTAACAAACATAATCATAACTAATATATCATGGTATATGATTATTTAGTACAAAGTTAGTGTTTGTGGTAGGTATATTATAATATGCTTTTAATTATACAATTTAAACACACGGTTCATAAACTAATATAACTAATTTATAACTTAATAAATAAATAGCAAATTTTTATAGTCCAAAACTTGCAATTGTTCTTCCATGAATTTCACGCTAACTTAGATTTATTACACATGTGTTAATCCTAGTTAAGTAAACAGTTAAATACATAATGAGAAATGTTAAAAATAACTGTATATATATATATATAATATTTATTAAATTGTTATTTTAGAATAATTACAATACTGCATGTTAATAAAAAAAATATAAATATTGGAAGTCTATGTGTGATAAGTGTTTACCATCAAGTATATGGGATAGTAGATACGACTGTATATGTACTACACAGTAGTAATACTGATTCATTTAAAACAAAATATTATTATTAATTTTTTATAAAATGCTAATTTAAATGTAAGAATAATTATAAATTGAACACTTATTTTTACTGAAGTAAATGTAAGCATCAAATAATATAACAATATCTAATCAATATTATTAAATGTCATATCGAAAATTTTTTTTTATCTAATAACTATTTAATTTTAGCTATTTTACATAACCGATATCAAATATTAATTACAATTAGGAAAACAATTTTTTTTATAGATTACGTTGTTTACCGAGACAAAGATATGCAAGTAGTTCCATCGACTTAACATCTTTCCAGGACTCCACCCATGGGCATGACTTCAATCAAGGTCATAGTCGAGTAGTCATGACCAGAAAAACGGAACGGAGGATATTTGTCGCCCCTTCAAAATTGGGACAGGTGCGTTATTAAATATTATATTAAAAACTAAACAACTCATCTGTATCAATCGAATTACTGGACGATGGCTGATTCAGTCGTTAGATTTTATTTTTAATCTCGTGTAACCGGATATGAGTTAATCGAAATTCAAAAATTACCAAAAACGTTAATAATATAATAATATTTATATGACGCCAGGTATATTTAAAAAGGATAACAATTGATTTTGGTCTAATTAATTTTGGTGTACCTTAAAATCAAAATTAGCAATGTTTTATGTAATAACTAATAAATATTTTATTTTGTTGACGTTGTTTTTTTGCTTCATAGAAACCCAAGTTTGAAACTCTGACCAAAGAAACAGTTCAGACGTTTCGGGGTAATAAAACGGAAAGGAAAGTTACTTCTGAAACGAAAAACATAGAAGAAACTATTGATAACAAATTGGGTAAGTATAAAAAATATGATCTGACTCGTACAAATGGCATTAAAACAGTTAATGTTATATTTCTTGAAAAGTTAGTAAGTTACACAGTTTTTTAGTGGCGAATTCGCATAATATTATAACACGTGTGTAGGTACATGAAAATGCTTCGATAATGCATTCGAACAAATTGGCGTAGGAAATAAATTATATTCGTGGCAATGACATTGAAAGTCTTCTGACAATTGTTTATCTAATCTTCACGCAACGGTTGGTTTCCCAATTTCGTTCCAGAAATAATTCTTTCCTTCTACCTACGTACAAACCAATTTGTCGCGTTTTTTTTATCACTGCTGTGAAATTAATATATAAGATGTAAACGTCCAAAAATAACGATATTTATATAGCTTAAAATATATGGTTGAAGTTTTGTCGAGTGTACAATTTGTTGATGTTTGTTTTCGTAGATGGATCAGATGACTTCCTTTCATCGTTGTCGCCGTCAACTTCATCGCAGGAATTAAAAACATCGTACAAACAAGTAAGACGTGTAGTTTGATAAATATTATTATTCAGACTATAAACAATCGATTAGGTGTTTTGTCAAACATTTTCCTTCAATTTTTTTTTTAGCTTACCATTTTCCTAGCGTAAAATGTTATGATAGAAATTTCAGTGAATTTGGTAGTTAATGATATTTATTATTAATGTTAACGTAACACAATTTTCCAAAACAAAACTTACTACTAAAAATTTAATTGAATAATATCTAAAAACCTAATTTCATTAAAAATAAATATAAAATAAAATGAAACAGTTGTATCAATAGTTGCGTTTACTGTACGTACACTTATTAACTATAGGTACTGAGTTTACGGTGTCTTATGATATAAATTAATACGAACAGGACAAAAATGTCCTGATGTACGTTTACAAATTGTAAGCGGAAACATAAGCTTTATCATGAAAATTTATTGACGAACGTGTAGAAAATATTGTCATTTTCGTATTAGTAGCTATTCTACAGCTCAATGAAGTGATTTTATGATATTTATTAGGCATGACTTTAATAGGATGTGTTAATTAAACTTCAGATTGATATACTGAAAGTATCACATAAGTGACGTTTGTGCATGTTTGATATACGCGTGTGCAACTACCTTGTGATCACGTATCAGTGTTGAGATACATAATATATAGAAACCTTGTCATACAATTCCGACAGATCTGCTCAAGCGATCATGTTGTTGAAAATCAGCAAGGACGCATAATCACCAAGCTTGCATTTATGCATTCATAATATTATCATGTAACATAATAGTATAGTTTGTCATTTTTTAAATGTTTAATCAAATAAGTATAATATTAATTGAAGTATATGTAACTACAATAGTTGTAAGAGGTAGACAAAAAAATGCTATATAATTTATACTTTACTTTAAAATACTATACAAGATATATAAGATGTAGTATTTGCAAAATATCAGCAAAAAAGTAAACAAGCCTGTATGATTATAAATAGGTTAAGCTAGTTAAATTTTTACTTGAAATTATAGTGTGATTACCTACTTAAAAAACATTAAATTGAGTGTTATCAATAACATATCGCTTATAATAGTTGATAACCAACTCGGCATACAAACAGCTGCAAGAACGTTTTTTTTTGCGCTAAAAATCATATTTTTAAATGTGAAAACTAAGAAGGACATTTATGTCATTTTTTTTTTCGAATATACTAAAAACTTATTTATTACACGTGTGCCCTTAATTAAGGCATTGGAGAACTGCGTGCTGAATGCAGAATTGAACACCAATATATGCATTGAAATTGGAACCCATTGTGTTTTGATACAAAAAAAGACAATTGTTGTAATAGTAATTGATAGATATCTTACAATTACGATTATTCGTAAAAAAAATCACCATGACAATAAAAACACAAGCTATAATCGTAATTTTATCAGTTTTAACGATCTACTAATATTTTTGATTTAATATTACATATAAGACCGGTAGATACCATTAGATCATAATTTAAATAATGTGGCAGACATTGGTAAACGTTTTGTGTATAGGTGTATTATATTGTTGTTTATGTCGGTCATATATATACTGCACTACTGCAGTGTATAACGATAACAAATATATTCCTAAAATCCTTTGTAATTGTCTTCGACAATTGATTAAAATAAATTACCCAACTTAAATACACAATTAGGTACAGACAATTTTATTTTATTTTTATTTAATTGATAATTGGGTATATATAATCCAATTTTTTTTTTTTATAAATTTTCCTGATACAATATCAATAATATAATAATATATAAGTACATATAGGCATAAGTAGTATTCTACATTGTTTAAATTGTTGTTACACTATAATTTATTTACATTTGTATATTTGATAATTTATAATAAAACGTATATGTATAATTTATTTTAGAGATGCACAGCTATAAAATCACAGAAAAAAATAATTATTGACAACAAGACATTTATACAAGAATGTTTGGAAGCACATAATCAATACAGGAAAAAACACATGGTTCCTCCTATGATTCTGAGTAAAAAAGTAAATATCTATTCAAATATGCGAATAATATGATTATATTATATTTTAAGTATGTTATTTTATTATGTGCAATTTGGAAATTGAATGAAATCGATGAAAATATTTTGTTAGTCAAATTATTTCTGCCTATTCCTACCGCTATAATAATTTGTTTTTCTTCTTTCCACGTCATAACGTTAGTGTTGAACTTCGTAATAGAAATATTTTGGATAGATTACATGTTGACACGATAACAATACATCCACTCGTCTAATACGACGAAGGCCATTAAAACGGCCAGTCGCAGTAGATAGGGTTTCCGAAGTTAAGTACAAACTACCTCTATAGTAGGGGAAAAACAAAACCGCATAATAAAACGTGACAACTGTGCTTTCACTTCGTGGTCAGCACACAAAATGTAAAAAAAATATTTAATATAAATATTTCTTGTTTCTCTTGTTACTATACATTTTATTTTATCACGTGCATTATTATTAAAAAAAAAAATGATTGACGTACTTGTAGTATAGAAAAGAAAAAAACGTAATCGTTTTAATACTAGCAGTGAATGGAGAATGAGAAAATTTGCATTTACTAGTTTAGCTAATTTGCATTACTCTACAAATCTACAGTGTAGAATGTTATGTTTTTATATTTTATTTATACTTCTGTCTTGGTATTAATTTAATCTTCGAATTGTATTATTTTCAATGCCTTTAGTTTATGTTTGATTGAAGACTGAAGTGTATTATATACCGCTATGTTTTCATATTATTTTCGTAATAGTTTGATTACATATTATGTAACCGTGATATTTTCCAAACATAAACTGTTTCACTGAAAAGATTAATATATACATATAGAAGAATAATTAGTTCATAAAAAAAAAAAAAATAATAATAATCAGTTATTTTTGTAATCTATCTAATGTTTTTTTTTTAAATTTACTTCATAAAAATCTGTGGGATTCAGCTTCAGTCTTTTAGTTGATGGGAAATATAGTTTGGTAATGTCTAACAAAAAGAAACATTACTATGCCAGCTTGAATATTAGTTTAATTTAAGATTATTGATTTTCTTTGAAATAAAGGGTTTTACAATAAAATTATTATATAGTTTAAATAAAGCTTTGGTAATATTGTTTATAAATTATAATATTAATTAAATATTGGATGCCGTTTATATATTGTGGTTACTTCCTTCATAATGATTAATGTATAAATTTAACTTTAAAAATTTCTTTGCGTGTAGCTTTGTAAATATGCAGAGGAATGGGCGAATTATCTAAGCGTCAAAGGTTTACTGGAGCACAGACCTTCGTCGTCTTATGGTGAGAACCTATTCTGCTCTTGGACGTCGCTGCCCAACCACAGGATCGAAGGCAGGGAACCGGTGGACAGTTGGTACGAAGAAATCAAATTTCACCCTTTCGGCCGCGAACCCACTACCCTGAAATCAGGTATGTAATTCGCACGATCGCGTTGATCACCATACGTTATAATCGTTATTATAAAATACGTATACGTATATTATGTACCGTGTTTTATTTTGTATATAATTTACAACGCCGTATTTTCATACTACCTATAGGGCTATAGCTATACCGCAGTTCGGCGTTGTAGGTATATAATATTATTATGTCTGCAGCTCGTTCGGCCAACGAATCCGCGGGTTTAATATCGGTCAATATTCTGTATTTTGTGTGTATTAAACTCGTTTAATATTGTCTAATCCCACGAGAGACAATGATCTAGTACTGCAGGTCACGCCACAATTTGCTGACCAATAAGTATATATTATGCCATAGGTCCTGATCGATGGTATCACCGCTACTGTACTTACGGCCTACGTAATTGTTTTTAATGCTTACACGCGTGTAGATACGCGTACGTCGTAATAATAGCGTACTTCTCTATACTCCAGCCAACGGTTGTGGTATTAGACGTGTGTTAGATAATACTTACGCGGCACCGTCATCGTAATTTTCTTTATGATATACACAACAATATATGTATATATAGGTACGTTTATTATTTGATATAATACTCGCGACAATACAAAATGTAATTTAAAACTCATTGTAGAATGTAGATACTTAATGATTTCATTTCCAATGAAAGGTGTGTTAGTGTGTTGCCGTGTATATAGTATGTCGTGGTTTTATGTACTAATAATATTAACACTTTATTTCTATATATGCGCGTATTTATTTATTATTTCGTTTACTTAATTACTTATATAATGGTATATTATGATGAACACAATAAACTACTATAACTATTAATACGTGCTAAAAGCTATTATTTATAATATGTACCAGCTAGATGAAAAAGCGATACGTTTATAATTCACTATATAGAACAGATAATAAAGTATAATTTTTTTTTTATCAAATGTAGTTTTTAAACTCGCAATGAGATAATCATCTAAATTGCATGTTAAGATAGTAACACAACAAATACGTTTTATCGCTAACTGTCACTATTATAATTTATAAAGTTATAAATTAGACATTAATTTAAATTTTAAGTCGTTATTATAATGCTAACATTTAAACAATATTGTAATATTTTGTTCAGTTCAAAAAATGATGTGTAACTTGATAGGCAAATAAACATAAAAATTATTTAAAGACACTATTATTATGATAAAAGAACAATACTGTTCGAATAATTGTGATAAAATGTATAATTCAACATAATAAACCGAAAGGCTTAACACACTGGCTAAAACAATTAATTCAAGTAAATCAAAATATTTACGTATAAAAATTTCTTAAACATTAAGGACTACATTCAACTTTTTAAAATTTAATTAACATCTAAAGCACAGTACACGGAAGACGATATCGTTTTGAATGACTGTCGATTTGAACTTTGGAAAGCGACACAGACGAGATTTCGATTTATAATGTCCCTGTTGGGTTATTCGTTCACACGTTCGTTCTATACATACTATAATATGTTGTTTATAAATTTTGTTGCTCGGCGACGCGTACAATACTGTTTACCATTGACACGTTTCACTTAATTTTTAAGGTCTGCCCTAATATATTTGCAATTATGGATTTTGCTTGTCTTATATAGTTTGTTAAGATGAAAATTAATTAATTAAAATTAATTTAAGAGTTAGAATAATTCAAATAAGTTAGTGATGGAAACAACTTGACTATATTTTTATTTTTCCAAAATGTATGTTTATTGTGTTCAATTTACATAAACATTAATATTATTTCCATATAAATTCCCTAAATAATATAAATGAGCATTTATTTTAATTTATTACCCACTCAAAAAAGTGATAAACGGCCCACGTCACTAGCTAATCTATTTTCTATTATATAATATATATCGTGATGGTTTAGTCATTATGATAAATATCTAAACTTTTTCTAGTCAAGTTATATAGGTATATAATACTATTGTTTCATTTATTATTATTAATAGAGTTCATAGCAATTCTCATTTTTAATAGTTCGCACTTTTCTTTATTTCATATTTCATACTTTATTGTTTTATTTTTATTTTTTTAACCCTAAATCGTAATTATACGAAAAAAATGTGTATTATACATAAGTATAGGTGAGATATAGCTGAGATCGTAGCGGCGGATTCGTTCGCACAAAAATACTTTCACGCGGAGGAACTATTATACAAATGTGTACCGCTTCGGCGGGTCGCTGTTGTATCTATCAGTTTTACACGAAATGATCATTGCCGGATAATCACGCGCACGCATATAGTACCTAATAAATAATACACATTTATCGCATTAAAATATAATATTATGGTATTGTACGAGACTGTATCGTTTCGACGGTACTCAGTTCGGAACGGCCCGAGACGATGAGCCGCTATTGCACGCTCGCAAATATATTGATCGTGTTCGCCGGGATCCATAATATTATGGGCGGCATCGTCTGTCTGCCGCGGTGTATACTGTATAATGTACTCGGGACACGTCACACGATAATAACATCGTAATGCGATCGCGTGCTCTGCAATCGCGGCGTTCTGACCGCACCACGTCGTCGTCGATGCAGTTCTCGACACCCGTCTACACGTGCGATAATATTATGCACTGCTGATATGCTGTTATTATTTAGTCGGATAGTTCATCGTGTGCAGATTTTATACGTCTGCAGAGTAAACCCGTGGGTATGGCATCGGAAATATTTAATTACCGTTGGCAATGTCCGCAGGTCATTTTTCTCAGGTGGTTTGGGCGACCAGCAAAGAAATGGGAGTCGGCGTAGCGTCCAATCGTTCCGGCCAAATATTTGTGGTCGCCTGTTACGATCCCGCCGGAAATTTTCTCGGCCAGTTTAGAGAAAACGTTCCACCTGTCGGGTAAGATAAATCTATTGTTTTATTTTGTATTTTTCGTTTTATATATACGCGTACACTCACTGAGGACACAATGGAAATATAATATAATATATTTTATACAACACGTTTGGTTTTAGTGGTTTTAAAGACGCGCCGCTCAGTCCTCATCTTTTACAGCTCTCGTACACAGACGAACAGTTGTATAAAGACAGTTTAAAACTGCATAATGACTACCGGCTGAAACATGGTTCCGGGCCGCTGACTTTGGACAAAATGGTGAGCAATAATACGCATATATACATCAATTTAAACATATGATATTTATTGTGTAATAATAAAATATTGTATAGAATATGATGTATTAAAGAGGTTTAATGATTTTTTTTTTTTTTTTTTTTTTAATAATACACCTTAAATTTATAAACGATTTTGATTACTTCATTAAATATGGTTAATAAGTTGCAATTTGTTTGATCAAAACGATAATTCATCCGATATAATAATTTATCAATATCATAGATCTTCCTCATGATATGCATGATGTGTATTATAAGAGTTTTTCTCGGGATGCATGTCAAAGTTTCATTAATATGAGTTTGGAATTTGTGTGTTTATATATTTTATTTTTTGACAGTTGTGTCGCAACGCGCTGACCTGGGCAAAAACGTTGGCCAAAGATGACAAATTCATCCATCAACCAGATAATCCTTTTGGCGAAAATTTGTTTAGCATTTGGTCTTCGAATCAGGTGACGGCCAGAGACGCGATATGCAACTGGTACAAAGCGGGAAAAGATTATGATTATTCGAGAGAACCGAGAATTATAAAATCAGGTAATCATCACAGCACGCGATTAAGCGTACGACGTAGTGGTTCATTAAACGTTTTCTGAACATATTATTATATTATCATGAAAATTATTAGAAAGTCCTCAGAATGTCATCGATTGACGATCTGAATAAAAAACCACTTACTTAGCTGCACAGTTCATGCTGTGTCGATGATTTTTTTTTTTTTATTATTATCTATGACTGATGAGTGTATTTTACTTATCAACCTAAGTACAGAAATATTACTCATCTTTTTCGTTATTCATAAAATATAAAAACTATTGTATATTTAATTGTTTATCATGACTTAGAGCTTCTAAATGTATACTATAGTTTACACAAATAATTGTATCGATTACAAAATAATATTACAAAAAAAAAAAAACGGTTTGTTTTTAAGGAGTTTTATATAGGCAATATAAAAAGTATATGTTAGACACAAGTCACATGATAGTCGTGTAATAATGTATACATATAATGCGTAATGTACGCTTGCACGTGACAATACTCAACTTTTCAATAGTATTAAGCTTCTGGCACATTTAAGAGAAGTTTCAAATCAATATGACTATTGTAACATCGCATTTGTGTTTTATTAATACAGGTTTAACGTGTCTTCTAATATCTAAATAAAGTTGTAATAACTATCATTTGTTGTTGTAAACTTCCTATAGTAACATGTATCTTACCATTACTAGACATTAAAATATCACATAGATATCAATCAGCATAAAATATGCACATTGAACAACCATAATTATACAATAATTAGAAAAATATAATATATATTCAAATAAAAACCCGTAGGCGAATATAATCAAACCACGACCATCGAGGTTACCATGCTCGAGATTACCTATTAAATTTGGGAATCTATAATTCTGCTCACTTAAACCTATCGTGTATTTCATACCTTTATTATCTAGTCTATATAATTGACGGGTTTAAAGAATACAATTAATATATATTACATATTTTAATACATATGACCTGAGTATGAAACTTATAGCACTAAAAAACCGTGAAATATGCGCTATAATATACTTTATTAATTGTAAAATAAATTATAACTTATAGGTAACTGTATATGATATATCCACAACAAACTTAAAAATATTATATACGAAATGTATTCTGTACTTATGTTATAAATTATATACTTAGGTACCTACTTCAATTTTATTTATTAACATTTTAGGAAATTGACCAACTGTTATTAAAATTAAAAATAATTGATAAAGAATGTATCTATTAGCAAATATTAACGTATTTTTTGTTTACTTATATTATGTTGTACTTTTGATAATACTTTTGAAAATAGATCTTAATTTGTTTTATAATTTGGAACTTGATCATGTTTTCTATATTTTAGTTTCATACTTCCATTTTCCATAGCATAATAAATATTTTGAACTACTGACATTTTATGATTCTAAAATCAAATTTAGGGAAGGTTTAAATTAAAAATTATTAAAAAAAAGTTTATCGTAAAAAAACTCAACACAAGTCAAATTTGGTTTCAATAATGTTTTGAAGTAGAAAATTTTTTAGATTTTTAACTTAAACATATTTTTTGTTAAGAACATGAATTTATTTTTGAAGGGGGGATTAAAAAATAAACATTTGGAGTTCTTTTCTTAATAAAAAAAGAGTTGTTCAATTGTTTTTAACAATTGAAACTTGTTTCTGAATATGTAGTTAAATATTTGTTTTATAGAATACGCTATCATATGCCTGCGGTGATACAAAAACTGACTTGATATTAGATATTTTAATTTTTAAACCAGCTTATTGTGCTAAAGGTAACCAAAATGATTTTGGTTGAAAATGGAAATGTATAAAATTGTAAACAGAAAGATCGATATAATGACGTTTGGCTTGAGCAAAAATGGTTGTTTCGTTGTTACCAATTATTAATTGAAAAGTTTAAATAATAAACTATATTTACAGTAAGTGAACCTTTCCAATTTTGGTTGACTAATAACTCTTGGTCGTTGATAAGTCTAAAATATATACATAAAACATAATTTTAAGTTAGATTTGAGAATATAGTTTGTTTTTAGTAATACTTATTTTCGAAACAATTTAAATATGAAACGTACATTACCTACGGGGCTACGATGTAAATGCCATAAGATTGTTGTAGTAAAAAATTACACATACACCCATTATAGTTCCTCCGAAAACGAACCAGTTTGAAGTGTTTTACGTCTAAAGTTTTTTGTAAACGCACAGAATACGATTTCTTCTATATATTTAAACATTTTACAGTAATTTGGTTCACGATCTGTTTTGATTGCAGGACAATTCACTCAACTCGTGTGGAAGGGCTCACATTCCATGGGTATAGCGATGGTGAAAGGCAAGTCTGGAAGAATTGTGATCGTCGCAAATTATAATCCGCCCGGTAACATAATGGGACAGTTTATGGAGAACGTTCTAAAGCCTAATTAGACCATTTATGTTATCTATACACATTAGTCAAAAACTTACATTCCTTTTGTTTTATTTAAATATCTATTTTTATTTTTATTTTTTGTTTCTTACAATCGTTATTATGTATACTAATTTTGAAAGTATTATTATTGTCTTTCATTTTAAATAAACATAATATTTATGTACATGTATATAATATATATATACATATATATACATATTATACATAATATGGCAATCAAATTATATTAGAATTGTGTACTACGTATTACTGTATAACGCGCAAATTACGATGTACTAGCTTATAATTTATAGGCGAATCAAAATGTTCAAATGAATAATAATATACAATTATTTTTGCCAAACTATTTTAATATATTTATATCATTAGTAAATAAACTTGAAGATTTACAATAAAATATTTTCATCGTATTTGCTTTTTTTATTAATATGAATTATATTAGCTATAAATCATTATTATATTATGACATAATCAGAACGTTCATAAAAGTTTTCTAAATACTCAGATCAAAAACAAATGCATTTAGATGAAATTATATGATGTGTTGTAAACAATTCAATGATAATATACACTAGCATTATATTAAACGTATAATATAATACACTATTTATGAGTAGTTAATAATCATACAATTCGAATGTAGACGAATAATCAATATTTTATTTAACCAAAGTATCATTGTTATAAATCATTGCATTATTTATTTAAACAAAATTAATAGTAAACACAAGAGAAACTTTAACTTAAGTATGAAAATATAATTTGAACTATTGAATTGTTTGGCTGGACGTTAATTTATGTTAATCGTACGTTATTGGTAAATAAAATATACGTTTATTCAAATTATCCGTCAGCTCCTAAAATCAATAAATATGTCGATTGAGTTGCCTATCTAGCATCTAGTGAGTATATAAAAATATCATACATTTTTATGCACCAATATCTAATAATCTGATACTTATATACTTTTACACACGTCTAGTACATTCAAGAATATTTTAAGCAAAAAATATTTTACGTGTTTGACAATCAAAACATCTTCCGAACCCCATCGATCGGCACATAAATGCACATTCAATGGTTCTTATATATTATCTTTGGTAGATATAAAAAATACAAACTATTGGTTATGTTTTATTTTTTATTATTCGCAAAATAAAGTAAAGTACAAAATAATATTTTTTTACTTTGCTTAGCAGAATATTTAAAATGACACATATTTGCAAATGAATATCGACACGGCCGAACAATTACGCGATGACTGTAAAATGGCATAATATTCTATCGTAACAAAAACTATCAAAACCGATGATTTTGTTTCATTAAAATATACGCATCAGATTAACCATCAATAAATATGATACATACCGTGGCACGTTTTGTGACGTGTGTAACATAATGGTCTTTACGACCCAGACATATCCCCTTGTAGGCAACAGATATTTTTACATTCTAATAACTTCTGGTTTTACACGTTTCGTCAGAATCGAAATAATTAACATAATATAAATTATAGGCTACTATCGATGATATATATTTATATATATTATATGTATTTACTGTGAGTGAATTGTATATTAATAACATGAATGATACGTAACATTTAACATAAATTACGTTGATTATTTTCAAAAATATTCTGATTTAATTGGTTTTATAAAAATATATTTTGCTAGTCTCCGTTTAAATATAAATAGCTAAAATGACCGTCACAATGTTGATTATTTTAACATAAAAATTATAAAATATATAAAGAACCGTGTTAATAATAGAGTAATTTGTAAATTATTAATTTAAAAAATCAATTCAGATAGCACAGACTAAATGAACAAATTTAAGAATTTCATAATAATCGTATATTGAACACCATAAAATATTTTTTGATTTACAATATGTTTCTGCTCGCGTTTTTTATTAACTGGTTAAGTGCATACTAATACAACACTGTTGTGTTTATTTATTTATAGGGAAGAAAACTGACCGTCGTCGATTATATTTTGTTCATCGTTACCTACTTGATAACATATTTTTCTGTTTTCTATACGACGGAAGGTGCAGTGACCGTCGAGTTTGTTTGTTGAAAAACATTAAATCGATAGACATAGATAATAATTATTTCTTGTTACGTTTAGATATTCTAATATTTGAATTAGTAAGCATGCACAAGTAATAATATTTATTAGTTATATATTTATTTTTGAAGCTCAAAGCGTAGTATTTTTAAAAACATACAAGAATGTATACGTATAATACCATATCTTAATTGACTTATCAATCAGAAAACACGAAGACATATACAAATACAAGTTGTAAGTCGATAATATAATATATTTTATTTCAATGAAATTTTAACTAAAATTAATTTTTTTTTAACTTACGCTTTTAGTAATACGCGAGTTCAATACAAGTCGGCTAATTTTTAACTATAGAGTAGATACGTAAATGATACCATATTATTATTATTTATTTATCCAGGATAAAGGCTTCAACATCAAGACTATTAGCCTACAATATTATTTACATTGACATTTTAATAAGGATTATTTGTGTATAAATATGGCACTTACAATGATGGGTTAATAACAGTCATAAATTTTATTTTTCGATTAAGTTATTTACTTTTAACAATATGTAAATGTCATGTGTCATATGCCGTTCTATTAAATTAAATGTTGGTGTCGATTCCGACCACATTATGTGTAAATACTAAATACTAATGTATAGGTAGTGGATATTTTGAAATTGTTATCGATCATTATTTCATGGAAAGCTAATGAAAATAAAACATTTTTTAGTGAGTATATGTTTTAAAATATATGTTTTTGTTTTTCTCGTCCAACACCTTTAGGGTATATTTTAAATTACGGTGCTTTTATTACTATTAACTTCAATGATTGAAGTCTTTAGTTTTGTATCCATAATAATTAGTCAATAGAGTTTGATATTATGTTGAATACCAACTGTATCTACTTAGTGCTCGTTTTGGTTAAATTATAATATATATTATATTATATTTAGCCTAACCCGCAGGTGACGTTTAATGTCGGTAATAGTGAATTTTCAAGGTCGCTTAGGGACGCAAATTACTATACCCAATCGAATAATTCAAAATGCTATTTACCATACCCTTCTAACTGTAGCATAAATTACAATTGATCACAAGTATGATACACATTGGATTTTAGATATATAAAAACATTACCGAATATTTCATGTTGGGAGTATAATATTTGTAGAGGGATGAAACATTTTCAAACGTTTTCTTGGAATTTCTCCTGGTCGCGCAACTATAATTTTGTTGTCTTACGTGTCTTTTCACACATTTTTGCTGTGAGTAAACACCATAGTTAAAACAATAAAATTCTCGAATTTGTTTCGGTAAAGTTAAAAAAATCGTTATTCCTCCAAAATCTTCAGCGTATTGGCGTATTCGTGCGGGAAAATTGCTGTTAATTATCTATGGTGCGAATTTGCATTGAACGTATAATTATGTTTACATCGCTGGACGTCATAAAACAAATATTGAAGTTCCTTCCCATACCGGTTAAACCCGTTGTTGGTTGATAATCATAATAACAATAGTGAATATTCGCATCGTATATATATAGCATGGCAAGACAGCATTTGCCTCGATATTTTATCTCACAGTTTCCCTCGCCGTTATAGGTATACATAGACGTATAGCTCTTAATACTGTACATTATTATTATTATAATATATTATAGGCAAACGTAGAGCGTCATATTGTAGAGAATTCGATTCAGGTGCATGCAATTTTGATTTGTTTTTTCGATATAGTATTGCTTAATGTAAAAACAATTAGCGAATAATAATAAATAATAATACAATTATTGTCGTCTCTGATTGCCAGGAATACCACTACCAACGATCGCATACCAGAATTATTGAACCAGTAAGTACTTACACAGATATACTTGACATAATAATCAATACAATATAGTTCTTAGGCAATATTGTATTGCATATTTCTGTGCCAGACATTTATGGTAAAATAGAACATATTAATTTAATAGGAAATACTAAAGTGTGAAAATCGAAAATTGATAATAATACGTGATATACAATACCCGTATCGAGCACAAAGCTGGGCACTAACTAGTTAGAAAATTAAAGTTGAGTTCGTTTTAATTCATATTAACTTTGTAACATAATTAATTTAATTAAACGTATAAAATAATCTAAATTAACTCGTTATAAACATTAACCCTTTTCCTGCTGAATTATTTTTTCCCAATTCACTGTGCTGGGATTACATTTTATTTTTAAATATTATTTTTCGTCTTGTTTTAAATAATAAATGTCAATAAAAAAAAAAAAAATGTTCTAATAATTTTTTTAGCAGATATTAGTTAATTAAGTTAGTGATGGGTTCCCAAATAATCGATAATGAACTATTATTTCAGTTTATCAAATAATGACAATTTGGGAATCTTGGAAAATCAAATAAATTATTTTGCTTATAACCTTTTTAATATTTAACATATATTAGTTTTTATTGTCTCTTTAGATTCGTCTAATTATTTACCATTTTATGATATGATCACATCATCGATAAAAGCTTTTGTTGATTTTTAAAATGATAGGACGCGTGTGTGCGTCCATAGTAGTGAAAGGGTTAAGTCACAATTTATTTATGTAGTTTTTTCTTATTCCTCAAAACCAATTGTTCCGTAAAACTACCGAGTGCCGAGGCTGGCATTATGAGATATTAAAGATCACTGATCATAATTTTGTATTAATAATAAATGTGGAGTATGTTCAATTTCATAACACAAACAGTTCTTATATATTATTTCTCGTAAATTATTTATATTAGTTATACCTATTTCTTGCAATACACATTATTTACACTTTAACACTATAATAATTATCTACAATGGCCCATTCATAGATATACGTAAAAGAATGTAGTATCATACTATTTGTATATTTCTTATTTTGTTATAAATAAATTCTGTATTATTATCACTTGTAACATCAACACCAAGTGAAAAAGGCCTGGTACTCTTATTTGTATTATGTGAGTTGCCTATATGAAATAAGATTCAGTATCATTCACGTTCAACATCAACAGACATTCAAAGTGTATATAACATTTACGTCATAGAATAATTCACTTAATTTGTTTGTATATTATCGATATTTTATTATATGTAATTGTATATTTAATTGTATTGTCATTAAATGGTTTGGTAGGGATGTGTACCGATTTTCCTGCGTGTAGGATTAGCAAATGTATCAATACTAAAGCAGTAGTGACTAATGTATACTTTGATTGGTGCTAACAATTTTTTATTATAACAGTTGTATGAATTTAGGTATTTAGACATTAGGTAACCTGTGTTTAATAATTATACAATTGTAACGAAGCTGCTGGAAAAATCATACATGTTATTGCTCAAGCACATTTATTATCAAAAACGATATATTACTGTAACTTAAAAAAACTAATTAATATCTAATAATCAATATTATATTCGTATATAATATAAATACATCAATATCGTTTGTTTGATTATAAGTTAGATATTATAATAATGTTTAAAATATAATTGTTTTTCGTTTTTAGTTTAAATATGAAAAAAAAAGTGTTTTATTATTTTAACATTAAAAATTGGTATGGCAACAGCTCAGTTAATTTTATTAACATATAAATTTATATTTCTTTCAACATAATGTCATAAACCATTATTTTTCAATGTTGAGCACATTTTTCTTCTTGCCACTGATGTTACCGAACCAATCGAGATAACCAGAAAAAAAGTTTAAAAACAAACTTAAAAAAAGGGAATTTTTATGTCAGTTTTTGACAAAATAAATTATGTTTTATGTCATTATTCGAAAATAAATACTGTGGAGACTCAACATGTTTACCAAATATATAAATCGGCCTTAACTTAGATTAAAATATTTATTTTTCTGTCATTATCAAAGATTATTTTTAAATTAAATCGTTACAACAAGTATTTGTTAAATTTAATTTAATGGGTAATAGATTTAATGCAGCATTAATATGTATTGCTTGTGCAGTTCACAAATTATAATTTTACAAACTTAGTAAGTTATCATTATAAAACCTATTATGCAAAGACGATTCGTTTGGTGTACCTAGTATGATATGTTTATTAAATACAGATCATCACAAGCATTGTTAACAATTATTAATTAACTGTCACAATAACAATAATAATATTTGTTTCTATTCTCATCAACAGAATACAATACTCCCAAATTTTGAAAAAGGTATTTGTATCGATGTTAAGAGCTGTCCAAGTTTACTAACTCTATTAGAAAACCAAAGACATACACCGTCCGTTTTAGACTTCCTTAAAAATTCTCTTTGTGGATTTGAAGGCAAAACTGGAAAAATGTGTTGCGCTTTGAAAAATAATGTAACACCGGTAACACCACGTGTAGAGAAGCACACCGAAGGCTTCGGTTCGGAGTTATTATCAAAAACACCACTGAACTTTGCGTGTGGAATAAGCAACGTCTAATGCGTTCGAATTATTAGAGGAGACCCAGCGAAGTTAGGTGAGAACTTATAAAATAAATATTTAAAGTAAAAATTAATTTGTTTTTTATTATTACTTTATTTTTTGACCACATCGTACTCATAGACTAAGTAGGTATAATACGTGCTGAATATAATTCAGTATGTAGATTGTTAAAACAATATAAGTCATTGAGTAAATCTTATTGTAATCAGTAATAACTATTAACATAATATATCATTATTTAGGGGCTTGGCCTTGGATGGCGGCCCTGGGCTATGTGGGTGTAAATCAAAATAGGCGAGCATTACAATGGAATTGCGGTGGTATATTGGTATCAAACAAACACGTGCTTACAGCCGCACACTGTTTTTAAATTGAGGGATTTGAGACTGTAAGAAAATTAATCAATTCACCGTGCATATAATTATTGTATTAAAACTTATGTCTATTTTAGAGGACTGTTGTACGATTAGGTGACTTGAATTTAGATCCTATTGTCGAGGACGATGCAAGACCATAAGATGTTCCAGTTGAATGTATCATCATACACGGAAAATATAAAATGATTAATGACATAGCATAATCAAAGTTAAAAAATACTGTCACTTTTAACGGTGAGCTTTTGTATAATCTAAATGTTCATTAATCTGTGGTGTATCATGCAATATACGACATTTGTACAAAATACTTAAATCATGATTAAAGCACATCATATAATAGATGGTAAATATTTATAACGTTGTTAAAAGAAATTATAATATTGCGGTTGAGGTAAATTTTGGTTTAAATTATATATATTGTATATTTTGAATAGATTTAATACAACCGATATGTATGCCAATGACTTTATAAACTAAAAACATAGATATGTCGAGAAGTTCACTATTTGTTCCCGGTTGGGGTTCCACTATACCTACAAAAAATTACAGTACTTAAGTAATAATTAGTAAGAATATATCTATTATACCCATACATTTGTCTGGAAGAAAAACTATTCAAATATTCAATTAAAAACTCGATGTATTTATATTTTTAAATATTAATTTGTCCACAAATTAGGTATTTTTTTGTACCAATGGTTTTTTCTTGGATTTTAAAAATGAATGTAAAATTGAGTTCATAACATAAGAATAATTGAAGTATGAAAAAAACATAGTCTGATTTTAGAATGTGCTTTTAGGCGTATATGTAAACTTATTTTGTACGATGTGGGTAAGGTTAGTTTGCTTAAATAAAACATTATGTATATCATAATGGTGACATAATATATAAAATATCGATATAGTCAATAATTTTAATTCACTAACAATCGGTAAAATGTATAAAATAAATATTATTTTTATTTAGGTGTTCCACCCACAACTGCTTTGATAGAAGTTCAAGTTCCAATTACGGGCACTGTGGAATGTGCAAAAGCATACTCAACACGTCCCAAGCAATAATAATTGATGGCAGAGTGTTATGTGCTGGATTTCCAGAGGAAGGAAAAGACTCATGCAGGGTAATTGTCTCATTTGATTACATATAACATAACAATTTTTAAATTTTGAATTGATTTCAGGATGATTCGGGAGGTCCATTAATGTATCCAAAGGGAAAACAACTCTATTTGATGGGTATTGTATCCCGGGCATGTACACTAAGTTACCTTCATTCATGGATTGGGTTATTGACAAAATAAATAAAAACGCATAAATCATAAAGTAATAACTTTTTTTTTATAATTTTCACATTTCCTTGCATTATGAAGGTAGTTTTAAATGATTAATTAATGTAATTATTCTACGAAAAGTTCTGTCTATAATTATATACTTTAAAGTCTAAAATTATTTTTAAAAGTTACATAAGAAACAAAGAAATATTCGATTTTTTTTAGTCAAATATAACTTTTAGTGTTTTAAGGTTTAATTAAAGTAATATTAAACTTGGACTTTTTTTACAGAATATTCCGTAAAGATTTACCAATTACAATATTACAATATTTCTTTAAATGTATATGTCATAATTCCGGTTTATATATATATATATGTAAATTCATAGCATCACAAAGACAAGGACTGCAAGTAATTCATATTTTAATTAAATTAAATTAAATTAAATGTTTTGGTAAAAAAGTTTAAAAAAATAATTTTAATTTTTTTTTATCTAATTATTTTCAAACAAAATGAAGACATTTAGAATTTATTTTTCTGAATATTTTACGTTTCATCGTTTTATTTTAATTGGAATAGTGATTATTAATATATTTTTTATTTTATTATACGGGCAAGAGCCCGCGGTCCACATATTTGATAATACTTGCACTTATATGGTATTAAATAATTTACAATTTTTAAACTAGACAAAATATTAAAAATGATGATGGTAAAGAAAATATAATGTTGAGACGTCAAAATGATTAGAAAAATAAATTCTATAAAATGGATAAAACGATATCTTCAATTTTTTTAGAAAATAATTAAATAAATTTTCTTATTTAACAAAATATAAAATTTATCTAAAATATGAAATACTTGTGATCTTTTCCCTTGTGAGGCTGTGAGTCTTATAAAAAAAAACAGAATTATGATAGTTTTATTATTTTAGGAAATCGAAATTGGTAAATCCTTACGGGACATTATGACATTGCTAAGCTTGCGGATAACGGTCATGATGGTGATAACGGACTAGGGTCATTTTTCGGAAAACGGAAACCTTCATGCAGGAACTCGCGCTTTAAATTAGATAATATATGGTTAGAAAAATAACAGCTAATGTGCAAATAAATATTATAGGCCAAAGGTGTAACTGTATAAATATTAAGTACATTTCATTTAATAAAAATACCCAGTTAATCAGTTAGTCGATCAGTCAGATTCAATTAGTCAGTCCTCAATAATTCACATGTAGGGTTACTATTAAAGTAATAAAGCTCTATCTAACAACTGACCATTACAATAATCTACGAAAACTATATAATTATTATTTTTTTATTTATATTATTCACAAGTTTTTAATTATTTCACTAAAATCACGTTGACTTCCTTGTCACACATTCATTTTATTATAAGCCACCGTTCTTTGGTTCTATTGCAATAAGCTAGAAGGTAACATACTTATTTCAAATACACAAGTGAGTTATTATTATGATTTATAATAAATTTAGTTTGGTAGTAGGAACAAAATAAAAGGGATTTTATGTAAATTATATCTAAAGATTTTAATTTATATGTATTCAATATATCCAAATCAAATCATATAAACAATATAATAAATTACTATGGACTTATATCTAACTGATAATTCTGTTGTTCTACACAAGCCTAGATTATTGACGAATTTTTTAATGTACTTTTATAAAAACAAATACTGAACGTGTTGGACAATCAACATAATATCTTCCAACTATCTCGATTTGCGCATAAATGCACTATCAGTAGTTCTTTTATAGTAACTTCGATAGGTATAAAAACACAAAATATTCATTGAATTATATTTTTTATTATTTGTAAATCAAAAGGTAAAATATGAAATTATACTTTATCGTTTTGCTTAGTAGCATATCTTAAGTAAATAGTATGTTTGCAAATAATTATTCATACGACGGAATAATTATTAAGCTATGACGTAGGTAAAGTGTGTGTAATTATATTATTAACATTTTTTACAATCCAGATAAATCTCTATACATAGCCGTGTAGGTAATTGGTATTTTTACACTCTGATAACGTCTGGTTTTACATATTTCGCCAGAATCGGAATAATTAACAAACTATAAATCATAGACAGTTAACCTTATCCATGTTGATTTTTGTATAATATGTATATATAAATTGTGTATTTATAATCTGCAATATTTAACACAAATTTCGATGATTATTTTCAAAAACATTCTCATTCAATCGGTTGTATCAAAATGTATTGTACTAGTCTTCGTTTAAATATAGATAACTATAATGCTCATCATGAAGTCAAATATTTTAACATGATATGAACAAAAATTAAAAATATAAAAAAAATAAACCATGTTAAATAATAATGTAACTTGTAAATTGACAAAATAAAAAATAAATGCATTAATAATACGTGTATGCGATGTGCTTTGTATAACACTGTTAATGTACACTTATTTATAGAGAAGATTTACCGTCGTCGTTTATGTTTTGTTCATCGTTACCCATACTTGATATTATATTTTTCAATACCACGGAAGGTGCAGTATCCTGTCGAGTTTGTTTATTGAAAAATATTACATTGATAGACATAGATAATTACTTCTTTTTATGTTTAGATATTCTAATATTTGAATTAGTCAGCATGCACAAATGGTATTTATTATTTATGTATTTATTTTTGAAGCTCAAATCATAGTATTTTTAAAAGCATATAAGAACGTATACGTATTATAGTACTGTACTATGATTAATTCACCAACCAGAAAAAAATAACAATACAATTATACGTTTTAAGTTAATACAAAATATTTTAACTAAAATTTATTTTACACTTACGTTACAAATATTAAGTTTGTTCAATTGAAATCGGCTAAAAATGCTAACTATAGGGTAGATACTATATTATTGTTTATTTATTAAGTTAAAAGGAATCAACACATTAAGAGTATTAGCCTACTATTATCTTTACATTGACATTTTTAATTATGTTTATTTGCTTTCCTGTATGTATAAGTGTATAACTATATGATGGGTTTGCAGTCAAACGTTATATTTTTTAATTAAGTTATTTGCTTATAACATGTATATGTTATATGCTACGTGCCTACATTTTGTCCTATTATTAAATTTTGATGCTGACACTGACCGCATTATGTGTAAATACCACTTCATGAATATTTTTAAATCATTATCGATCATCTTTTTACGGAAAGCTAATAAAAAAATGCATTTTTTAGTAGGTAGATGATTCACAATCTGTGTTTTAGTTTTTCTACTCCAACACCTGTAGGTTATATTTTAAATTGAGTTGCTTTGGTTTTAATGATTGAAGTCTTCAGTTTTGTATCCAATTAATCAATATAATTTAATACGTTAAATGCCAACTATAATTACTTGGTGCTTGTTTTGATTAAATTATAATTTATTAAACTTATGTACATTTAGAATGTGATTTGGCTGGTAGACTAAGTATATTATGAATATGGCGAGGTGTAATGTCGGTAATAATTAATTCAAGGTCACATATTATAGGGACGCAAATTACTATACCTAAAAGATAGATATGCCAAGTGCTACTTACCACACTGTTTTCACGATGTGTCCGCTGTAGCATGAATTACTATCGACCACAAGTATGGTACACATTGGGTTTTAGATACATAATGACATTACCGAATATTTCACGCTAAGAGTATAATTCGTAGTGGGTGGAAATATTGAGATAATTTCTTGAAATTACTGCTGGTCAGTGATAGTCTCACAACTATAATTTCGTTGTTTAATGTACCCCTCCTCCCGTTTTTTTTCCGTTAGTAAACACCATAACCAAAACAAAAAAATATAAATCTGTCTCGGTAACAAAATCTTCACCATTCCAAAAACTGTAGCGTATTTGTATATTCGTGTGCACAAATTGCTGTTAATTACCCATGATTCCGGTTTGTCTCCGCCGGACCCACTCCATTGGGAGTGTCGTCCACATATGTGAAATTTATCTTCTTAGAGAAGGGGGTAGCAGCGTTCTAGACGATCTCTACCCTTCCCAAGTGAAAAGACATTGATAAAATGATTCGAATTTACACTGGATGTATAAATATAAATAAATATGTATAAATATGTTTACATCACGTGATGTCACAAAACAAATTTTGATGTCCCCCATTCCGGTTAAACCCGTTATTGATTAATAATCATAACAATAGTAAAAATTCACATAGTATAGATATAGCATCGTAAGACAGCAATCGTCTAAACATATTTTTGTCTCGCAGTTTACCTCACCGGTATCCGTATACGTAGACGTACGGCTCTACATATTGTACATTATTATTATAGTCAAACGTTGAGTGTCGTATTGGAAAGTAGAGAATTCGATTCACGTAAATGGAATTTCGATTTGTTTATTCAATAGTACGACTTGACATAAAAACGATTAGCGAGTAATAATAATACAATATTATTGTCGTCTTTAATTACGAGCAATACCACTGCTAACGATCGTATACCAGAAACATTGAACCAGTGAGTAGTTACGCCGCTATACTTAACATAATAATCAATACAATAATGCTTAGACAATATCATATTTCATACTTCTGTGCCTAACATTTAAGGAAAAACATCATTAATGGGAAATAAAGTCCGCTAACGACACAAAGATATGTCTGAAAATCGAAAACTGATAGTAATACCTACCATACATATAAAGTGCTTAAAGAATCGCTAAATCTACTTTTTGTTACAATCCGAACTAACTAACTATTTACATTATTAGATCCATATAATAGTTTTATTATGTATAAATAATATGAAATACTTCATGTCTAAATTCACCATTTACATACTATTTTATAGTATACATAGTGTAAGTATTTCATGCCAATAACGGTTGAAAGATAAATATTTACGACCGATGAAATACAATCTATAAAACTGGTTTGTAATATTAAAAATAAGGTTTTCGCAAGTTTTAATTTGATAAACTAAACCCAATGTATTTTTAATATATTTTTCCTGTTTATTAGTCTATGGTAATTGGTAATTTATAAAGTACCTATTTGGTGATAAATTATCGAACCCAAAATGATCACTTTTAATATTAATACCAAATGTCGGGTACTCTTATTGTTATTAAAAGTTATATGAAATAAGATTCAATATCGTTTTTGTTCAACCTCGACAATCGCTCAAAGTGTACATTATTTGCCTATCTTTTACGCCGTACATTGATTCATATCGGTGATAACTATATTTTGTATGTTGTTGATATTTTGTTATATTCATAATTGCATTTATAATTAAATATTATCACCATTAATTGGTTTAGTAAGGATGAATAACATTTTTCCTGTATGTAAGATAAGCAATTTCTCAATACTAAATCGGTAACAATTAATTTACATTGATTGCTGCTAGTAATTTTCTTTTATAACAGTAGTACGAGTAGACTCAAAGTAGTACCTAGTTGAATTCTAATATGGTTATAAGTTTTTATTCTTTACTAGGTATCCAAATAAATATCACTTAATGGGTGTAGTTCATCAAAATAATAAGTTCAACTGATAATTTTTTTTTTTTAAGTAATATAAGTCGTATAAAAAATGATATTGACTTATAAACGATAAACTTGATAGTTAATTCTGATATTATAATCATACAATTGTAATGAAGCTGCTGAAAGATTATAAATGTAATAACTAAAGTACATTCATAATTTATTATCTAAGACCATAATTTATTGTTAAATAATCTTTTGTTTGATTATAAGTTAGATATTATATTATTTATATTCATGTTTATAACACAATAAATAATACAATTGTTTTTCGTTTTTAGTTTAAATATGAGAAAACAAAAGTGTTTTATTATTTTATCATTCATAATCGGTATGGTAACAGCTCAGTCCGGCAGTGGTGAGTCAATTTTAATAACATATTGATTTATATATCTATCAACATACGTAAATATCATAAACCATTACTTTTCAATGTTCAGTACATTATTCGTCATGCCATTGATGCTACTGAGCTAATCAAGATTACCAGAAAAAAATTTTAAAAAAAATTTAGAAAACGGGAACTTTTATGTCATTATTTGACAAAATAGATTTTGTTTTTTGTTGTTATTCGAAAATAAATACTGTGAAGACTCAACATGTTCACCAAATATATTGATCAGCTTTATTTCTGTCTTTATCAAATACTCCTCATATGAAATATTCTTTTATTTCATTTCTGATATAAAAGTGTTGAAGATACAAAAAAAAAAAACAAAAAAATTATAGTTGTAAATCATTATAAGTATAATATGTATCATTCCACTTGTAATCGATAGGAAACAAATTGATGAAACTCATTTATTTTTAAATTAAATCGTTACAACATATGTTTGTTAAATTACGTTTGACGGGTAATAGATTTTTAGTAGAATTAATACGTTGTTTGTGCAGTTTACAAATTATAGTTTTATTAACTAAGTTTGTTGATCGTAAAACTTATTATTCTAAAGATTCGTCATTCGATGTACCTAGTATGATATGTTTAGTGTATACAGATTAAACATTTAACTGCCACAATAACAAAAAAAATATTTGTTTTTATACTCATCAACAGAATGCAATACTCCAAATCTTGAAAAAGGTATTTGTATCGATGTTAAGAGCTGTCCAAGTTTACTAACTCTATTAGAAAATCAGAGGCACGTACCGTCCGTTTTAGACTTCCTTAAAAAATCTCTTTGTGGATTTGAAGGCAAAACTAGAAAAATGTGTTGCGCTTTGGAAAGTAATGTAACAACGGTACCACCACATGTAGAGGTAACTACTGTGGATATCGGGTTAGATTTAAAATTAAAATTACCGCCGGAAACTACGTGTGGAGTAAGAAACGTCACTATCGTAAAAATTTTGGGAGGAGCTCCATCGGAATTAGGTAAGAATTTAAAAATATAACCACATCATACTCATAGTCTATAAATTGTATTATATATATATATATATGTACTAAATTGAATTCAGTATGTTAAAACAATCTAAGTTATCGACCACATTTTATTATAATCGCTATTAACATATATTATCATTATTAAGGGGCTTGGCCTTGGATGGTGGCCCTTGGCTATGTGGGTGTAAACCAAAATAATCGTGTATTACAGTGGAATTGCGGTGGTACATTGATAACAAACAAACACGTGCTTACAGCCGCACATTGTGTTTTTAAACTGTGGAATATGAGACTGTAAGTAAATCAATCAAATCCATGTGCATACAATTAATGTACTTAACCTTACCCCTATTATTGGCAAGAATATTTTGATTTTTCAGGACTACTGTACGATTAGGTGACTTGGATTTGGATCCTACTGTCAAAGACAATGCAAGGCCATTAGATGTTTCAGTTGAACGTATCATCATACATGAAAAATATAACGGATATAATTTTGCCAATGACATAGCTTTATTGAAGTTAAGAAATAGTGTCACTTTTAACGGTGAGTTTCAAATAATCGCATTGTTCATTAATTTGCAGTACGCAATAAGACCATTGTTCAATCATTATGTAACAGAAGATAAATGTTTATAACGTTGCTAAAATAAATAATAATATTACTGTTTCGATACGTTTTGGCTTATACTATGTATATTGTATATTTTTATTAGATCTAATACAACCAATATGTATGCCGATGACTTCAATTCTTAGAGACTTAGATATTTCGAGACGTTTGCTATTTATTGCTGGTTGGGGTACCACTATACCTACGCAAACTAACAGTAAGTTATATTTTTATCGTAAGAATATTTATATTACACCAACATCAATTTGTTCGGGAGAAAAACTTTATATTAGAAAATATTATTAGACATATATGCCAATTTTTTTTTTATGATATGAAATTCGTTAGTTTATGCTAAAATAAAATATTATTTATTTCAATGAAACATGTTAATACAATGTATAACATTTTTATAATGTTCACAATTAAATTTATTTAATTCACTAAAAATGAATAAAATGTGTAAAATAAATATCATTCTCATTATGATTATCATCATCATCACCATTTAGGTGCTCCACGCGTAACTGCTTTGATGAAAGTTCAAGTTCCAATAGCGAAGGCTGATGAATGTGCACGAGTATATTCAAACATGTCTCAAGCAGTAATTGACGACAGAGTGTTATGTGCTGGATTTCCAGAGGGAGGAAAAGACATGTGCAGGGTAATTTACTTATTTAATTACACATAGAAAATAATACATAACTTAATAGTTTTTCAATTTTTAATTGATTTCAGGGTGATTCGGGAGGTCCATTAATGTATCCAAAAGGAAAAGTATTTTATTTGATAGGTATAGTTTCCTTCGAAACCAAAAAATGTGGCGAACCAGGATTCCCAGGCGTGTACACTAAGGTACCTTCGTTCATGGATTGGATTATTGACAAATTAAATAAAAACGTATAACTCATAAAGTAATACATTTTTGTTAATAATTTTCACATTTCCTTGAATTATGAAGGCAGTTTTGAATGACTATTAATGTAAATTTTGTATTGAATGTTTAGTTTTTAATTTTTTTATTATATAATTTATTATTATTGTCAACAGGTACATAAGAAATATGATTATTTATTTGTACAAAGTATTGGATCTTTTTTATTTAGGCTAATGTAAAAAGATATTGAAACTCCTATAATTTTAGCGTCTTAAGGATTCAATTTTAATAATATGAAGCTCGGATATTATACTTTGACTTTAGCCTCAATAACTTGGGTATTTATTTAATTATTTTTTTGATACTTTAAGTTCATACTTTAATGCATATTTATCTATATTAAATATTATAGTCTAAAATAAAAACGAAAAAACAACGTTCAAGTTAGAAATTTGTTATTTAAATTTCAAAAAAAAAAAAAATGACATTTATTTGTTGACTAATTATTGTTTTAATGTCAAATGGGTGCTATTTAGTTATCTTATAAGTATTGATTAAACTATAAATTTGTTAATGTCTAGTACTCAAAAGCATCAATTGACTTGGTAAATTTTAAATTTTATTTGTAAAATCCGGATTCTATTAAATACGCGAAAAACTTAAAATTAGACTTTCACCGTGTTACATGTGGTAAATATTACCTTTATTGTAGGAGTTCATAATATAACACTAAGCGATACACCAAAAAATACATGTCTTATGTTTATCACTGAAGACTGTTCGTTATCATTCCATATGACACAAACAATTATTTATGTTAAATTGTTTATAATTTATAGTTCTTAACTTTTGTTTCAATAATAATTAAAGATGAAACAGTAAAAATCGTATGTTTTCACATTCACAGATTTTTCCCTTACCCACATTTACATAGGTATAAGTGTAATAATATTCAGATAACAGAATTAAAATTGCACTATCTACTATAAACGAAATAATAAGCATCATTTTTAATGTTTGTCGGAATAAAGAGACATAATGTTCTACATAGGAACAATCCCACTTTCAATTGAATATATGGTCTACATTGGATATATACGTATATCTATATATATTATTAGTTCATCGCAACGTTATCCGTGAATCAATTAGTCAGGCCTCAATAATTCACATGTAGGTTTACTATTGTAGAAAGTTATAAAGCTACATCCAACCATTGACCGTCACTACAAATTACGAAAACTGTATATATTTATTATTTTTTTAATTATATTATTCACAAGTTTTTGTTTCACTTTGTTAAGATAACGTGACTTTCTTGTTATACATTAATTTGCTCCTTTGGTCTCCGTTCTTTGGATCTATTACAATAAACCGCAAGGGAACAGACTAACTTCATAAATTAGTTATTATGATATACACATATAGATACAATGTACAGGAATTCATAAAATATTAAATACCCTAATATATTTTATGATTAATAATATGCGTGTGACGCGTTTTCTGGCGAAGAGCGTTGTAAAACACGGTTATGCACACTTATTTATAGAGAAGATTTACCGTCGTCGTTTATATTTTATTCATAGTTACCTACATGTAAGAATGTACAGTGTAAACATACAATACCATACCATAGTTTACTCATCAATCAGAAAAAAAACCAATACAATTACCTATACGTTTTAAGTTTATACGAAATATTTCATTCCATTAACATTTTATTTAAACTTAATTTTTTTTTGTCCTCATACGATAAATATTAATTTTTTCCAATCGAAATTGGCTAAAAAATACTTATTATACATAATAGATACTATGTTATTATTTATTTATTAAGTTAAAAGGATTCGATATCAAGGTCATTATTAACTTAAAATTACATTTACATAATAACATTGATATTTTAAGAGGACGTAGTAGGTCAGCATGTGTTGTTTCCGTCTTACACACATGTGACATAGCAAATTTTTGTTCACCAGTTTCAATATTGTGCTGTTAGTTTTGATATTAGAGTAAACTGACCAATTATAAAATTCAAAGGTAATATTATTATCCAGGGCCCCACGTAGTCTTTTATTGATATTATTATTTTTAAGTAAGTTATGATCTTTTTGAAACTATACATTTTAAAATGATCATCTTATTATTACGTCTTTAATTTATTTTTCGCCAGTTACATTTTCCGACGGGTCTCCGTAGTATTCAAATGAACATGTAACGAATATCATAAATAATATGTTCGTATGCTATCAACAGCCGATATACTTTGTGTACGCATTAAAATCATCCACAATCGTCGAGTTACCAACTATGATACATCACGGCGATTGACGAACACGACACACGTTCGATCCCACGTCGCCGGCACGACACTATAAACGTATATGTTATAATCACATAACGTCACTACGTCAACCTCACGACAGTGCGTGAGATAATTATGTGTAGTCGTTGCCGTATTAAAAAAATACAATGTACGACACACGCTCGCAGCTCATCGCATACTTTAATTAGTGATACGAAGCGGAGGGCACGGCGGAGATAGCGTTAACAGGGCAGTGTAGTATAGCCAATAGCAGCACGTGCGCGAGTGACAACATATTTGCACGGCGGAGAAAAAAATGGGTGAGTAGATCGGAAGAAAAAAGTCAACGGCGGTTCCGGCGAATCAGCACGCGGTTTCCGCATACGGTGATCGGTGATGCAAGCGTGTGCGACATCGGCGTCGACCGGACACGGACATGGACGACGAGCGACGGTGCGATATTATCGGACAGACATGAACATTAGACAATAATATATTTGACCGGAAGAGACTGTGTGACTATCTTTGTTCGTGTTAAATGTTTCCGATTTAATATATCATTTGTTTGCTGGGTATATAATATTATAATATTGTTTGTAATGGCGTGTACTGAAGTGCATTATTATTATTACATCTGTTGTTATAACGGTGGTGTCGCCAACCACCAATTATTAGTTGGTAATTAGTCCAACGTTTTGTGTAAACCTTCAACCATTCGTTCTGCGTTTTTTTAATAATTTTTATATTAGTGACATTTTATTGAACTTATATACTCGTTAGTATAAATAAAGTACCAGGTGGTTCTTAGAGTGACAGGATACTGTTCATATTTATTGTATTTGTGTAAATGGTGCATTGAATAAGAAGTATGGGATATAACTGACTATATATTATAGTGAATCTTATATATTTGTAATTTGTATGTATTATTTTCCTTTTCCTTTTACGTCCCATTCATATTACGTGTTGTATATTGATATTGTGTCTTTTTATTATAATTATCGAGCTACAAGGACTTTTATATCCCGTACCAGAATTATTGAACCAGTAAGTACTTATAAATTTATACTTGACATAATAATCAATACAATATAATTCTTAGGCAATATTTTATTGCATATTTTTGTGCCAAACATTGATGGAAATGTAGAATACGTTAATTTAATCGGAAATATTAAAGTCTGAAAATCGAAAATTGATAATAATACATATACAATACCTGTATCAGCATAAGTAATGAACCATGATTGGTGTAACAATTTTTTATTATAATAGTAGTATGAATATAGGTATTTAGAGTTTTTTTTTTAAATGCTCGTGAGTTATAGGTATTAAATCTTAAAATAATAGTAAATGTTTCATTCTTTTATTGTATAAATATCACTTAATTGGCGAAATTTATCATAACAATAGTGAATACAAACAACTAACTTTATAGTCACCTATGTTTAATAATTATACAATTGTAACGAAGCTGCTAGAAAAATTATAAATGTTATTGCTCAAGCACATTTATTATCAAAAACGATAAATTACTGTAACTTAAAAAAACTAATTAATTTCTAATACATCAATATCATTTGTTTGATTATAAGTTAGATATTATATTAATGTTTATAATACAATTGTTTTTCGTTTTTAATTTAAACATGAGTAAACAAAATTGTTTTATTATTTTAACATTCATAATTGGTACGGCAACAGCTCAGCACTGCGTCCGGCAGTGGTGAGTCAATTTTGATAACATATTGATTTATATTTCTTTCAACATACGTAAACGCCTCAAACCATTATTTTTCAATATTGAGTACATTTTTCTTCTTGCCACTAATGTTACCAAACTAATCAAGATAACCAGAAAAAAGTTAAAAAAAAAAAAAAACTTTTACCTTAGCAGTGTAAACAATTAACTGTCACGATAACAATAACAATATTTGTTTTTATACTCATCAACAGAATAAAATACTCCAAATCTTGAAAAAGGTTTTTGTATCGATGTTAAGAGCTGTCCACGTTTACTAACTCAATTAAAAAATCAGAGACACGTACCGTCCGTTTTAGACTTCCTTAAAAATTCCCTTTGTGGATTTGAAGGCAAGACTTGAAAATGTGTTGCGCTTTGGAAAGTAATGTAACAACGGTACCACCACATGTAGAGGTAACTACTGTGGATATCGGGTTAGATTTAAAATTAAAATTACCGCCGGAAACTAGGTGTGGAATAAGCAACGTCATGCACGTAAAAATTGTTGGAGGAGATCCAGCGGAATAGGTAAGTATTTAAAAAAATAACCACATCATACTCATAGCTTATAAGTTTTAATATATATATATTTACTAAATTGAATTCAGTATGTTAAAACAATACATATATCATAAAACACTCTTTATTTCAAATAGTATTAATGTTTTTGAAAATATTTTTTTATATAGTTTCAAATTGTTGAAAAAACAACGTTTTTATTAATTAATTATATTTTATATGCTTATAATTTCTTAAGTTTTTTACTTTTTTGAATGACAACATAGAGTTTTAATTTCATATTCCAAAGCAAAATAATTTACCGAATATTTTGATACATAAAAATCGAATGTAGGGTGAGTAGTCTATGAATTATAAGTATTTATATTATTATTATTTATTTTTTATTAAGTTTAGATGCGCGAAGTGAAGTGGTACAGAGTTACCTCGCAAAATGTTTGTACACTACTTCGCTTGTCTAAACTTTAAATAAGTATAACTCACAAACTACTTGCCCTAAACTCCAATTATTATGTATACTCAGGAATAAACAACTGTTTTAAAAGTATACTATACACTGTTTTAAATAACATCACCGCTTTATTTTACCTGAAGCCAATTTGAGTTTTAATTTTGAATAATTGTAATTTTTGTAAATTATAACATAATTTTGTCTGATACACTTTGGGTTTTAGATACACAATGGCATTATATACCGAATATTTAATATTGGGAGTATAATTCGTAGTGGGCGGGAATATTAAGATGTTTTCTTGGAATAAATTATCGCAGGTCAGTGGTCACACAACTATAATTTCGTTGTTAAAAGTTTTTTTTCCGGGGGTAAACACCGTAACCAAAACAAACAAAATTGTATTCGTCTCGGTAGTAAAATCTTCACCCCTCCAAAAACTGCGGCGTATTGGAATGTTCGTGCTAGTGTATTGCTGTTAAATACCTATGGTACGTACTTGTCATTGGACACATGCATAATATATATATATATATATATAAATAGAACACGTGACGTCACATATCAACTGGATTCCCCATACCAGTTAAACCCGTCGGCGGTAAATAATTATGAAAAATATTAAAAATTCGCATCGTACAAAATATAATATTGTTAGACAGCAATCGGCTCGATGTTTTGCACACAGTTTACCGCACCGTCGTCGGTGTACGTAGACATACAGCGCTTAGTATATTTCAGGCAAACGTCGCGCGTCATATCCGGAAGTCGGGAAACCGATTCACGTACGTGAAATTTCGATTTGTTTTTTCAATAGTATAGTTCGATGTAAAAACTATTAGCGAATAATAATAATAATAATAATAATAATAACAATACAATATTATTTTCGCCTTCGATTACGAGGAATACCATTGCTAACGATCGCATAACAAAAATATTGAATCAGTGAGTACTTACACTGTTATGATACTTGACATAATAATCATTACGATAAAGCGTATAGACAATATTTTATTGACTATTTCTGTGTCGAATATTTAAGGAAAAATATTCTGAATGGAAAATAAAGTCCGCTAACCAGACAAAGATATGAATAAAAATCGAAAACTGCAGATAGTAGTGCCATACCTATACAAAGCATTTCAAGAACCAGTGAATCTACTTTTCATTATAATCCGAATTAGTTATAACTACCTATATAATTATATTCATACTTCGAATATAATTATATTATTGTAAAAATAATAATTTATTACTTTGTGTTTATATATTTACAATTTGCATATAATATAATAGTACAAGTAATGTAAACATTTCACGAACATAACGATTGAAGGACGAATTTACGAACGGCAAAAAATATCTATAAAACTGGTTTGTAATATTAAATATCTGAGGTTTTCACATGGTTTAATTTTTGATAATCTAAACCCAATGTATTTTTGATATATTTTTCTATTCATTAGTCAATGGTAATTTATAAAGTACTTGCGGTAATGACTAATAAATTATGGAACTCGACATTATCAATAAATTGTAATATTACCATCAAGTGAAAAAGGCCTGGTACTCGTATTGTTATTTTAAATTATATGAAATAAGAGTCAGTGTCGTTCTTGTTCAACATCCACAAACACTCGAAGTATACATTATTTGCCTATTATTTACGCCACACAATATTATTTATTCAGTTTACTTTTAAATATTTTTACGTTCTTAATAATGTTTTATATCTAATTGTATTCGCAATAAAATCTTATTACCATTGAAGGGTTTAGTAAGTATTAAATAAGTGTAACGATTGTCCTAATCTTAGAAAATTTCTCAATACCAAACAATGGGATGTACATTGATGTTAGCCATTTTTTTTTCAGTAAATTTCTTCTCGTTCTTTTTTATATCTCGAGAGTTATAGTGATTTAATTATGATATGCTTGTACATTTTTATACTAGGTATACCTATATAAATCTCTTTATATGTGGAATTCGTCAAGACAATAAGTTAATTTTTTTTTTTTTTAAGTAATAAAAGTCGTATATAGAAGGATATTATACCATAGACAACTTACTTGATATGTTATAATGTTATATAATAATAAATTATCATAATATATATTTATAAAATTGCAACGAAGCTGCTGGAAAAATTATAAATGTTATTATCTAATACAATTCGTTATTATAACTTAAAAAAAATTTAATTTTGAAAGTAGTTTCTAATAAACAATATTAAACTTGTATAGATGATAAATAAATAAATATAATTTGTTTAATTATAAGCAGGGCCATCAGAAGGGGGTTCTAGAGGGTGTTCCACTCTCCCAAGTGTACAATATGTATAAGTCAGTTGTCATATTGATACGTTAAGTATTTGAATGGTACTCGGCAAATTATAATTTTTTTTATAACATTTTATAAATAATTTTTTAAATATTACAAAGTAAAATAAATATGACTGCATAATAATTTATTAATATATTTTAATTTATAATAATTATGAAGGTATATAAGTTAATTTTCCAATTACCAACTGCCCAATAAAATACTATAATACAATTTAATGACTAAAATATAGTTTGTTAAATAATTTAAAACATTTTAATTATGATTTTTCAAATAGGAAAATTACATTTTTTAAGTAAGTTAAATTATTATTTTAATTAAATTAAACTTATGTTCAAATAGTTAAATTTTAATTAAAAACAGTTACCAATTTTTTAAATTATTATTTTATATTTATTAAATATAAAATCGTCGTAAAAGATTAGCTCCTAAACGATATGATTCTATTTTTATTTTTTTGAGTTTACACATTAATGCATCTCAACCCCCCCCCCTTATATTTTTATTCGGGATGGCTCGATTATAAGAGATATATTATATTTATGATTATAATACAAGCAATAATACAGTAATTGTTTTTTTGGTTTCAGCTTAAACATGAGAAAACAAAAGTGTTTTATTATTTTAACATTCATGATTGGTATGGTAACAGCTCAGTCTAGTAGTGGTGAGTTATTTTTAATAATATATTAATATCTATTTATTAATTATTTCTACATAATAGTTTATTTTTTCAACATTGATCATATATTTCTTCTTGTCACTGATAATCTAAAGCTCTTTTATTAGAAAAAAATATTTCAATATAATTTATGAGAGAAGGCTCAGATAGAAATCAAATGTTAATATCAAAAAAAAAAAATCAATTATTTACTAAGATAAACTGAAAAAACTGAAAAAAAAAACAATATACAAAACGAATATATTTACGCATTGTCTGTTTTTGACAAAATCCTTTTTTTTTTTTTTTAATTTGAAAATTATTTACTAGAGACTTGACATTTTCACCAAATTATATGTATGTATTTTTAAGACTTTAAGTAATTTTCCATTTTTATCAGAAATTTATTAAAAAACAAAGCATATTTTTCTGGTATATAAGAGTATAATTATTATAAACTATTATAATTATAGGTATTATTTCACTCAGAATAAATTGGAAATAAATTTACAAAACCCTGTTATTTTTAATATATTTTAATAAATTTGTTATTAAATTTAGATTAACGGCTTATTCTTAAATATAAAATGTTGTTAGTACAATTCACACACTGTAGTTTGTTGGCACATTAACAGCGACTACGTGCATTATTATAAAACATATCACTTTTCGCATTGTGACTAGTATACAGATGAGTATACAGTATCATCACTAGCAATGTAGACAATTAACTTTCACAGTAACAAGACTAATATTTGTTTTTATTCTCATCAACAGAATGCAATACTCCAAATTTTGAAAAAGGTGTTTGTATCAATATTAAGAGCTGTCCAAAGTTACTAACTCTTTTGGAAAATCAAAGACATATGCCGCCTGTTTTAGTCTTCCTTAAGAAATCTTTTTGTGGATTTGAAGGCACAAATACAAAAGTGTGTTGTGCTTTGGAAAATATTTCAACACCGGTACCATCACGCATAGAGGAGAACCGAACAACTACTAAGGGCACCGTGTCAGATTTAAGATCAAAACTACCTTCGCAAACTACTTGTGGAATAAGCAACGTCACCCGCATTCGAATTATTGGAGGAAATCCCTCGGAATTAGGTAAGAATTTTAAAAAAGTTATAAATTTGGTACAAGTTATTAGTTTAATGTTAATGATATATTTATTATTATAACGTAATTTTATTACCACGTCACACTTATAACCCATAGGTATAAAGTACTTACTAAATTGAATTTGGTATGTAGCTGGCTTATGGTTAAAATAATAAGTTATCGAATGAATCGTATTTTAAAAATTATTAATATCTATATTATTATTTAGGTGCTTGGCCTTGGATGGCGGCCCTGGGCTATCAGGGCTTAAAAAAAAATAATCGTGCGGTACAATGGCGATGCGGCGGTACATTGGTAACAAACTCACACGTGCTTACAGCCGCACACTGTGTTTATAATATTCAAAATGCAAAACTGTAAGCGAATTAATCAAATCCCTGTGCATAAAAGGATTGTAAAAAAACTTGTGCCTATAATTGATGGTGTGAATATTTTGATATTTCAGGACTACTGTACGATTAGGTGACTTAGATTTGGATCCTACTGTCGAAGACAATGCAAGGCCATTAGATGTTCCAGTTGAAAGTATCATCATACACGAGGATTATAATGAAAATGTGTTAGCCAATGACATAGCGTTATTGAAGTTAAAATATAGTGTCACTTTTGACGGTGAGTTTTCAAATAACCGCATTGTTCATTAATCTGTAGCACGTTATAATACGACTTCTGTTCAAAAGTAGTTGTGTAAAAGAAAAAAAAATGTTTAGAACGAATTTAAAATAAATAATTATTTTGTTGATTCAATACATTTTGGTATTAACTATGTATATTGTATATTTTGATTAGATTTAATACAACCGATATGTATGCCAATGACTTCAAAAATCAAAAACGTAGATATGTCGAGAAGTTTACCTTTTGTGGCCGGTTGGGGTACAACTCGACCTACGGATACTTACAGTAAGTGATATATAGTAAAAGTATATCTATAATGCCTAAGCTCTAAATCAATTTGTTTGGAAGAAAAACTACTCAAATATTTGATAAAAAAAACTCTAATATTTTTATGTATACTGACAAAAAATCGTTGGTAAAATATCGTGAAACTAATATATCGCAACGACAAATATCGGCCTATATTAATATCGCTGATTCACGTCCGGATACTTTTTATCTTATCAAATCGTATTGGTGTTCTAGTTTTTCATTTTATAATTTGTTATTGTAAAACTTTATATTATCCCTACAATAAATTTACGTTTACTGAACATATTTATATTTTTACTGTTCTCATCCTGTATGGTTACTTATGAAGGTATATTCCTAAAGCCCTAAACACTTTCAAAATTTCTACTTCTGATTGAACTAAACGTTTGTTAATCGTTTGTGCAAATATAGCTGAGTTTTTTCACTGTTTTTATTAGACTTTTTTTGTATTAATGATTTTGTTCTTAGATTTTTAAAATGAACGTACAAATTGAGTTCATTACCAATGTATGAAAACAAATGTATTCTGTTTTTAAAACGAACGTATAATATATTTAATTTATTTTTTGTGATCTGAATTAGGTTAGCTTATGCTAAAATATAAAATTAAATATATGGTTATGATGTAATAATAAATAAAATATTGATGATGATCACCGCTAATACATTTTAATCATTAAGAACTATTAAATATATACAAAAAATTATTATCATTATTTAGGTGCTCCACCCGTAACTACTTTGATGGAAGTACAAGTTCCAATAACGAAGTCTGATGAATGTGCAAAAGCATATTCAGACGAACCATCTGCAATAATTGATAACAGAGTGTTATGTGCTGGTTTTCCAGAGGGAGGAAAAGACTCGTGCAGGGTAATTTAATAATTTGATTTCACATAGAAAATAATATAAAATTTAACAATTTCTCAATTTGTAATCGATTTAAGGGTGATTCGGGAGGTCCTTTAATGTATCCAAAAGGAAAACAATACTATATAATGGGTATAGTATCTTACGGATATAGAAAATGTGGCGAACCAGGATACCCAGGCGTGTACACTAAGGTACCTTCATTCATGGATTGGGTTATTGACAAAATTGGTAAAAATTGAGTTGCATAAGCGCATAACTCATAAAGTCATAACTTTTTTATAATTTTCACATTTCCCTGCATTCTGAAGGTATTTTTAAATGATTAATTTATGTAAATTTTGTATGACAAGTTCATTTTTTAATTTATTTTATTATATAATTTAATATTATTGTCGAAATTTATATAAGAGACCCGATAAATTATTTGTATAAAATACTTAAATATCGAACTTTTTTATTCAGATTAATATAAGAAAAATACTGATAATTCTTCAACTATAGGTGTCTTATGGTTTCAAATTCAATAATAGTAATCTCCGACTCTTTTATTTATATATAAAAGGTTAGGGTCACCACTCAATGAACCATTATTTCTGTATCCAATAAAATGCCTTGTTAAATCTTTTTAAGCTGTCTTACTTAAAAACATATATGTATTTATATATAATAGGTATAATAATAAAAAAATATAATATACTCGTAATATAATTATGTATATTTTTTACGTATTCAAGTTATACACTTTTTATAACAATAGATATTTTGATAGACTTCGTGTTGTTACACTCTTATTTGTACAAGTGACTTATTATGTTGAGATTTTATTTTTACTTCAGCCTCAATAATTTTACAAGTAAAAATACATTCAATAAAAGTGTTTAGTCAGTGAACCAATTAGTTAGTCCTCAATAATTCACATATAGGGTTACTATTCAAGTTGCATGCCTATACATGCCTACATCCAACCATTGACCGTCACTACAAACTACAAGAACTATTATTATAATTGTTGTATTTATATTAATTAGAAGTTTTTAATTATTTCATTCAAATAACGTGACTTCCTTGTTATAAATTTTTCTTCAGACTTCAAGTACATAATTAAGTAACCATAATATTGTACCTAGATACAAAATATAAGGTTTAGTGTATAAATAATAATATCTTAAGATATTTAAGGGTTATACATTATACTTAACATTAGCTATATTGTTTCTAGGGAATTTTTAACATACGATAGGTAAAGTAGCTATTATATATACTAATAAATGAATCTGATAAACTATTAAAATTTGTTTTAATCAATTGAACGCTTCTCGACCATACTAGCACGTATTTCATAAAGTTTAAGACTCCTTATGTTGATAACTGAAAGTAATATTGCAAATAAAAGTAAATTTAGTTATTCTGATTGGTATATTCAGCAAGATTCATATAACATAAAAATATTATCCTCTCTAGTACCTAATTAAATGTGTAGCAAAATTAGTTAGCTGTTTATAATTTAGTTTAGCTTTGATAAATTGAGAACGCTGTAGTAAATAATAAAATGTTAGCGGATTTTGCATCAAAAATTTGGTCACAAAGTGTTATATTATATTAATACATTACATGTTGTATATTGTATATATTTTTCATTGAATTGTAAATTTAGATACATACCATGCGGAGCCATTAATGTATTGATTTTACATTGATGTAGTGTGTATTTTTTTCTGTCTGTCACAGTGGCGGATCCAGAGGGGGGGGGGGTGATTGGGGCGACCGCCCCCCTCGTTCTCTCAAAAAAATAGATTAAGTCCCTGATTTTAGTTTTTGACGTAATTATACTTCAAGGGTAACAAAATTAAAGTGATATATATTTTTATTTCTATTATCTACTGTAAAAAATATTTTTTTTGTTCTGTGCGAGACTATGGAAAGTAACATATGTATGTACCTAAATAAATACTTTATCAAAATTAATGTGTGCCCTTTAAAAATCACCCCCTCCCCCTGTTATCTTGGTTTGGATCGGCCCAGAGCCTTTTTGGGACAGTTAAAATGCATCGATTTTTAATTTGGTGAATGGTTTCTGATAGCAAATTGGATGGATCAAGATTGATTCTAAATGATAATTGAGTAATGATTTCTTAATTTTGTTACAATTCAAAAACGAATAACTGTACAAATTTGAAATCTTCATCAAATGTTTATATTATAATTTTTTGAAAATTTTATAATTTTAAAAATATTTTCACTCATTTTGAGCTATCTATAGAAATTGTAATTGTTGCATTATTATTATTTTGTTTTTTTATCAACAGGGATAAAAAAATTACGAATCTGGTATATGTTCTTGAAAACTTAATACATTTTCAGTATATTTATCATTTAACAATTAAACAATATTGAAAATAAATAGTTGCAATATTTTTTAAATTAAAATTCTAATAAAATCTTGAAAATTTAAAAAGTATAATACGAGATTCCCTATAACGTTTTTTACCTAAGGCAAAAATTAACTGAAAGTAACATTAATGTTGAATAAAAATTTGAAGTTCAAGTTTTTACAATATTGCACATTATTTAACCGTCTAATAATATTAATAAGTATATTTCTCTTTAAAAAAATTGTATTATTTATTGTCATTTAAAAACCAATAACTGTAGATACTTAAAATTTTTACTAAATGCTTATATTGGAATTTTCTAAACTTACTTTAATTTTCTAAAAATTTTGATTCTTTTTGAGTTATTTATAGAAAGTTAAAATTTTTATTGTCTCTGAATACGATAAAAACATACTTGGTGGTCAAAATAATTGAAAATGTAATATTATATCCTACATGACTTTTTCTTATACGCGTATAAAAGTTATAAAAATACTTAAATACATTGTCACTAGACGTGGACTTACGGAAAATCTTTAATCATATAAACATATATAGGTATTAGTAAAATTATGCATATAAGTGTACCTATTATAAAAAAAATAGTACCTATTTAGCATTAGTAATTTAAATAAGTAATTATAAAAAACGAATAAACATTTGTATTTTATGATATATTTTATGTTTCGCCCGTAGATGTTCATTGTTAATTGTTCATTCATCTTATAAATACACATTACTATGGCGAATGGTTATTCCCTGGAGTTTTCAATTAGTATTTAGTTTAGTTGGTGAAGTATATAGTTATTTAGGTATAATCGTTATTAAGTGTAACATTATTTATCGGAAGACGTGTTTTTTAAATAATTTAATTTTACTACGAGATGTGGATATTTCTATGGGAGAATACTTTGGCGTTCGGCACAAGTTTATTAAGTAGCAGGCTCATGGGTTATATTATTAACGTATAATACCATCAATTATTTATACATGATGAGAATGTAATAAACTAATATTAGTTATTAATTATTATTCTGATTACTTATTAGAAGTTTAATAAATGATGCTAGGTATATTATAATAATACAATAATAAATCTACAAATTTAACATATTCATTGCAGTTATTCATTAGACATCAACTGAACAGCATAACGGTGCCAACCTTTTCATATCAGGACTTAAGTTGAATATTATGTAAAACTTATGTTCGTAAATCATGAAAATATGTTTTCTCTGTGTAATATTTTTTTATTTTAATTGATTTAATTTGTCTATACACATCATGCTTATGATGCGTACAAAAGAATTTGTCTGAAGGACATTTTAATAAGTCACCAAGGTTACAGACTTGAAATTTTATACATATATATATGTATAAACGCACAATATTACAGACATATTATACGTGACTACGACGCATGTAGTAACAGTGTGTCACAATATTACGAACAGTGACGTACCTACACGATATAATATAATATGCATTATGCACGCACTCGAAATCGTTAATAAATAGATATGTACCGCGGATATCCGACGAATGACCAGAAAAGTGGAATCTGCGACTTTTAGAGAAAACGTCAACGGCGGCGGTGAAAGAAATGCTGCGAGAAACGCCACCCATATAAACAATAACAATATAATATTATCACGACAGTCAACGATATTGCGGTGTGACAGGTGACATCGGCACCTATCGGTACACGCTTGTGAGCGACAATGCGGCACCGGAAGCGATTGCTGCGACGGCGCGACATATCGATGGCGAGGTAATCGTACGGGGTGAGTTGTTTCGGAATAAAAATGTCGGCTGTGCCGTCGATCTACCGGTTACGGGGTGTGGTGCGGGCGCGTGACATCGACGGCGACCGGATGCAGACATGACCGACCGGATAATAATTACAGTGTCAGGATCTGTTCGACTGCATGTATGTATATGTATATATGTGTACTATTCGCGGTAAGCACGTCTCGTGTAATGATATTCACATTACTCCACCAAACTCCGTATTTTATAATATGATCAATATAATAATATCAAAATTATATTAATAATACAATAACTGTGGCCTATAACATGTACTCGATTAATCGAAATAACGATGTACTCGATTACCTCAGAATATGTGTGTGTGTGTACAGTATGCCGTCTTGGAAACCGGCGGCCCAGTCACGATGCCGGTGATCACCGATTCTGCAGCACTCCACTCATAAAATATTCGTTATCGTCACCGCACCGGTTATGCACACAATATCGCTCACTACACATCCGTTCACCGTCCGTCATGGTAGTCACGCTCAAATTAAACGTATTTTTGCTATCCGGCACCGTCTGCTACAATATATAACGGGTGAGGTAATCAGATATTTTGATTATATAATAATTAAGTGCACTACGATGCTACGTTACTCATCGTTTTACCACTATAATGATTGTGGTTATCTAAACATTTACTACTAAAAGTTTCGAAAAACCATTTTTTTTTAAACTACATTTTAACCATTATCTAGATGATTGAGTAATTTTTTTACTTTTTAACTTTACATTCACGATAAGGCGTGTTTCCAAAACAATACTCATAATACTATAGGCTTTAAATTTACAGCAATATAATAATCTAAAATTTAAGTTTTTTTTTAGAAAAACTTTTTCAATAAGTAAGAACAGAATTATTGTGAATGATAACTTATTTTAAAACCCTGAGATACATCAAGATTCTGCAAGAAGCACGAGGTACTTGATGTTTCTTTAATTTTTACTTTAATGGATTATATTATACACAAATTTGAATAAATCAATTTGTTGTGTAGCTTATAACAAAGCAATTATTTCAATTATGATTATTACATTTTTTCCATTACACTAAAATATTTTGATAAGATATATATCTTTTTGTACAAAAAGTATTATGATCACCAAATCAAGAATGATCATTATGATTTTTTAGTGATAGTTTGAGCAGATAATTTTATCTATCTATAATTAGACCCTCGCCTCAACGTCAAGTCAAGCTATCGGATGCGATGTTTCAATGTTATGTATTTTTTTTGTAGGATAAACACCTGTGTATTGTGAGTTAGTGGAATAGTGTTAGTGTTGTATGGTTTCGGCGCTATCTGCATAGATAAATGGAAAACCTTGAGATGATAAAAATATAAGATAATTAAATATTTCATCTTTAATTTGTTTTTCGTCAAATCCATTTTCTGACGGGTCTCCGTAGTATCCAAATTTACACGTAACAAACATCATAATACTATGTTCGTTTTTCATCATACCTCGATATGGGAACGGGACGTTTCGGCGTAGATATGATTCGATATTCACAGTTCGGTGCGGATATATTAACGATACGGCAATTTACTTAATAACATTATTATTTAATGTAGACGCAAAACAGGTGGGAATATTTTAATGTTAAAATAGGTCAGGCCAGTGAAGCAAAATGTGCTGAGGCAGCAACAAATTTGACTTTATAAGACCGACGCACGCGCATACATGTGGTGGGTTGTCGCTGAGTGATTCGGCTAGGACGAACGCACGGCGTTCATGCGTTTAAAGTGTTTTTCAAATTACAGTAAATTTTATGTTTGTTTTAAACCTAATAAAAATGTTTCCTACCTGAAAAGTTGTATATTTTATTTGAGTAGTCACACAATTCTACGTACTCCTTAAATCTAATCTGTAACCGATTGATTTATGGTCGTTGACGATTCGAGGTTAAAACGTTGAGGGTAGCTCTACGTTAACTGTATTCTTTCAATCTGATCTGTAATCGGTTAATTTATGGTCGTTGAAGATTGAACGACTAAACAGTAAGGTAATGAATAGTGATATCGATTTCTAGAAAGCCAAATTGTAACCGATTAATATCGGTTTATTAATATTTATTTATGGTCATTTGGTTACTCAAGTGTCGATAAAAGTATATCACCGAAAAGAGCATATACGGCAGTGGGTCGGAAACACTTTTATTAGGTTTAAAACAAACATAAAATTTATTGTAATTTGAAAAACACTTTAAACGCACGGTCGCCGTGCATTCGTCCTCGCCGAATCACTCAGCGACAACCCACCCCATGCCTGCGCTTGCGTGGGTCTTATAAAGCCAAATTTGTGGTTGCCTCAGCACATGGCCCGACCTATTTTAACATTAATATATTCCCACCTATTTCGCATCTACATTAAATAATAATATTATATTTTGCAATAATTGTCTACAGTATACGACAGTACTTATATATGTATTATGCTTTGTCATAATATGTTCGTATGCTATCAACAGTCGATATACTTTGTGTACGCATTAAAATCATCCATAATCGTCGAGTTACCAACTATGATACATCACGGCGATTGACGAACACGACACACGTTCGATCCCACGTCGCCGGCACGACACTATAAACGTATATGTTATAATCACATAACGTCACTACGTCAACCTCACGACAGTGCGTGAGATAATTATGTGTAGTCGTTGCCGTATTATAAAAATACAATGTACGACACACGCTCGCAGCTCATCGCATACTTTAACTAGTGATACGAAGCGGAGGGCACGGCGGAGATAGCGTTAACAGGGCAGTGTAGTATAGCCAATAGCAGCACGTGCGCGAGTGACAACATATTTGCACGGCGGAGAAAAAAAATGGGTGAGTAGATCGGAAGAAAAAAAGTCAACGGCGGTTCCGGCGAATCAGCACGCGGTTTCCGCATACGGTGATCGGTGATGCAAGCGTGTGCGACATCGGCGTCGACCGGACACGGACATGGACGACGCGCGACGGTGCGATATTATCGGACAGACATGAACATTAGACAATAATATATTTGACCGGAAGAGACTGTGTGACTATCTTTGTTCGTGTTAAATGTTTCCGATTTAATATATCATTTGTTTGCTGGGTATATAATATTATAATATTGTTTGTAACGGCGTGTACTGAAGTGCGTTATTATAACTATTATTATTATTATTATTACTTCTTTTGTTATAACGGCGGTGTCGCCAGCCACCAATTATTTGTTATTAATAGTCCAACGACTTGTGTAAACCTTCAACCACTCGTTCTGCGTTTTTTTAATAATTTTCATATTAGTGACATTTTATTGAATTTTTAATCGTTTGTATAAATAAAGTACCAGGTGGTTCTTAGGGTGACATGATACGGGTCATATTTATTGTATTTGTGTAAATGGTGCATTGAATAAGAAGTATGGAATATAACTGACTATATATTATAGTGGATCTTATATATTTGTATGTATTATTTTCCTTTTCCTTTTGCGTCCCATTCATATTATGTATATTGATGTGTCTTTTTATTATAATTATCGAGCTAAAAGAACTTTTAGATTATTATTATTTACATTTTATTTATTTGCAATATTTTAATCGTATAAGCTTAATAACCATATTACTGAACGGTAACAAATACCAAACCAACAAATGATTCGCGCACGTATACCTATAACGATACCTTAAGCATGCTACAACGCTTTTAGAGTTCAAATAAATCCCTTAACACGAAAAGAGCCTTCGAGAGCACCTTTCACACTTAAAAAGACGTATATCGCACCTGATAGTTTCCGAAATTATACCAACTGTTTTTATTTATTTATTACATTTTATTAATATAACTGAAAATTTAATTAACAATGATAGAATAGCTGGATTTTTGGGAGGTAGTTTATAACGATTAAAACCACCATATAATTTATGACAATAAATAATAATCATTATATTGTTTATATTTATGATAATAATAAAATTAATCATAAAATTTGTTGAAGTGAAAGTGGATCACGTCATGAGAGAATATTTTATTATTATTAATGTTTGTGTCATTTTATTTATTTTCGACAATACGTACAATAAGTAGTAAGTATATATTATAAAATACCTATTGTTTTTAATACATACTTATAAATAAGCTGATTGTTTAGATGAAAAAGATACGGACGAATCATATACAAGTAGCAGTGATAATGATTAATTTGGTTTTAATTTTTTTAAATGTTATTTTAGTATTTTTTTATTGTTTTGTACGTGTTGTATTTTGTTTGTTTTTATTTATAAAAATTAAAAAAAGTTTTAATCATTCATAAAATAAGAAAGCATTGTTCAAATTTATTAAAAAAAAAACTTGTTTAAATTGACTTATTGTTGTAATATCGTGAGTATGTGTCATTTAATACATTTTTTAATGGCGCTTGAATCATTTTATTAATAAATGACGTAAGCGACGAAAGTACAAGTAAGTAAATTAAAATGTGGTAAACGCCAAAAATAAAATTTAGGTATTTACTGAAAAATCAAAAAAGTTAAATTACTTTGTGGGATTAGATTTATCTTAAAGATTAATATAATACGTATGTATGAAAAAAAAAATTGAAGGATTATCTATAAAACAACAAAAGTTATACCAATTTGAAAATAAAAAAAAAAGAAAAAAACGTTTTTGGGTTCTCATGAAAAGTTTGAAATATGTCGCTTACAGCAAATAGCCTTTTCACCGACGACTTATTAGACGTCTATTGAATGATGCTTGTGTAGATATATTGTATAAATAAAAAGATAAATCTAAAAATTTAACATGTCCCTAACAGTTACCCACTAGGAATCCTTTAAATGGCACAACAGTGCTCACTTTTTCATATCACAACTTAAATTCAATATGTAAAATTTGTGTTAGTAAATCATGAAAATATGTTTTCCTTATGTAATTTCATATTGTTTATTTTAATTGGTTTAATTTGTCAATACTCCGAGTTTATAATGCGTGCAAAATATTTTGTCTGAAAGTCGTTTAAATAAGCTACTTTATTTTAAACGACCTAAGTTACGCAAAATCAGAGATACATATGTGTAGTTACAGTGTGATACAATGTATTATGAACTGTGACGACATACCTACACGACATACACAACATATTATACGCATTATGCACGCACTCGAAATCGATGAGAAATACGGATATTCAACGAATGACCACTGTGTGGATACTGCGGCTTTTAGAGAAAATGTCATCGCCGGTGAAAGAAGGTCGTCGAGAAACGTGACCGTTGGGAGAAATCATACACATAAAATATTATATTATCACGACAGTCAACGATATTGCGGTGTGACAGGTGACATCGGCACTTATCGGTACACGCTTGTGAGCGACAATGCGGCACCGGAAGCGATTGCTGCGACGGCGCGACATATCGATGGCGAGGTAATCGTACGGGGTGAGTTGTTTCGGAATAAAAATGTCGGCTGTGCCGTTGATCTACCGGTTACGGGGTGTGGTGCGGGCGCGCGACATCGACGGCGACCGGATGTAGACATGACCGACCGGATAATAATTACAGTGTCAGGATCTGTTCGACTGCATGTATGTATATGTATATATGTGTACTATTCGCGGTAAGCACGTCTCGTGTAATGATATTCACATTACTCCACCAAACTCCGTATTTTATAATATGATCAATATAATAATATCAAAATTATATTAATAATACAATAACTGTGGCCTATAACATGTACTCGATTAATCGAAATAACGATGTACTCGATTACCTCAGAATATGTGTGTGTGTGTGTGTACAGTATGCCGTCTTGGAAACCGGCGGCCCAGTCACGATGCCGGTGATCACCGATTCTGCAGCACTCCACTCATAAAATATTCGTTATCGTCACCGCACCAATTATGCGCACAATATCGCTCATTATACATCCGATCGCCGTCCGTCATGATAGTCACGCTCAAATTAAACGTATTTTTGCTATCCGACACCGTCTGCTACAATATATATAACGCGTGAGGTAATCAGATATTTTGATTATATAATAATATTATGTGCACTACGATATTACGTTGCTCACCGTTTTACAACTATAATGGTTGTGCAGGTTATCTAAACAATTATACTAAAGGTCTCGAAAAACCATTTTTTAACCATTACTTGGATGATTGAGTAATTTTTTGACTTTGAAACTTCACCGTGTACATACAATTTAATAGTTTTAGTAGAGTAAGCATTTCAGGAAAACAAAAATTGAAGTACTATCGGACAATATAGAATATAGTTTGATCACAGCGATGAAATATGATTTGTAAACGAAAATATAATATTGAATAATAAATACATGATTCATATGGATTAATAAATTGAATAAATCAAGTTGTGGTTGTATACAAATGTATATACTAATATTGAAATCAAAATAAAATACAGTTTATTAATTGTTTGTATTAAAATTTATATATTCTCTAAAATCCAGTCAATATAAGAAGACACATTGGTATACAGACCCGGATTATCTCCACATCCAATACCAAAAGAAGAAATGCCCATTAAATAAAATTGTTTTTTCTTCAACAGCATTAACGGACCACCGGAATCACCCTGAAACATTCAAAATAAAATGTAATAATATACTTTGATTGTATTTATTATCTATGAATTTAACAATTTTTTTAAATCATTGCTTTGATGAATATAATGATTTTAAAATGTATAAAAATATATTTATAATGATAAATGTGAATAAATACGATTGTTTATATACACAAACATAAGTAGAAAAAATAATCTAATTTTTAACTTTGAGGGTGATTTTTGGACTAATTGATAAATCTATTTAGTACTTTTACATAGGTAAAACATTTATAATTTTAGTATTTTTCATATTAACCGGAAAATAACTAAAAAAAATATAAATTAAAGAAAAACTAGATATTTTAATGAAACGCATAAACAAAATTAAAATTAAAAACTTAAAATGTTCATCAAATTTTTATGTTGTTGTTTTCTGTAGGTACATATTTTAATGATAATTAATAATTCAACTAAACGTGAGACTTTTTTTTCCATAAATGTAGATAAAATTTTTTCTCTTGGTAAGTTTCTCATAAATATTGATAATAAGCTATCGCAAATATAATATAAAAGAGAATATTTACATTGTATTTTTACTATAATTTAAGGTTAATAAATTTCTTAAAAAAGCAAAAGTTTTAAAATTAATTTATAGTTAGAAAATCATAAAACCTCGATAAGTCGAAAATCTTGATAAGTCAAAATAAATACTATTCCTTTGCTCGAAAGAAAAAAAAATTACATTTTACATTTTAGATTCAAATTCGGACAAATTAAGAATGATGATTTTATCATCGGATCTTTGCTCCAAATTTTTTTTTATCAGGAATGATTTATTATACAATAACTACATTGCAGTGACCCACACAATAATAAAATATACTCATCTTCTAATGTACTGCAGAGTGGTCACCTAATTTCCTCATTTTTAAAATAAAATAAAAATGAACAAATCAATAAATACCAAACATGAGTCTTTTCCTGTTTCTCCAGCACAAATATTTCTGTAATCCATAATAATTCTTTTACTGTCATAAAGCCACTTACAGTACTCCATGTCTATAATTGGAATTTGGACATGCTTTAAAGATGAATTCGGCTTGCCTCCTAAATAATATTAATAATTATTTTTCAAATACTATAACGCAATATATTTTTTTAAATATTTATTAGGTTGAATGACATTCAAACTTTCTAGTAAGATTTATTTTATATAATTATTATTATTGGAATATATAATAATATTAAACAAAATATCAAATTTAATTGCTGAAATGTGGTTAATAATTTATTATTCTATGATAAATAAATAATTAATTTACTATATTCAGTATATCCCCATCCAGCAACAAATGGCAAATTATTTCCCATATCGTTTTTCATAACTGGTGATAATGGCAAACATATTGGTTGGATAAATGCTAATAAAACAAAAAAAAAAATAAACATCAAATTTTATAAAAAATAATTATTACATTTATTTTTTACAAAGGCATTACATATATTTGTGAATGGCATTATTAAATGTATCCTTATAATAATAATAAAGTGAAAAAAATTTATTTTTGAAATAGTCTAACCAATAATAAACGCAGACAACGATATAAAAGAAGTTTTTTAATATATAAAAATGAAGCAATAGTTTTTAATATAAAGTATGGCGAAATATTCCGATGAAAAGTGCTAAAAAAACTTACTAGTAAAAGTAATATCATTTTTCAATACCACTAATCCGATGTCGTTGGTTAAAGTTTTTTTGTCGTATTCTTTATGTTGTATAACACGTTCGATTGGAACATCCAATGGTGTTACCCCATCATCGATTGTGGAATCCAAATCCAATTCACCTAAGCGTGCAACTTTTCTGTAACAATTTTTAAAATTAATTTTTCATGAAAAACTCCTCATAAGTGTTTAAACAACTAAAAATTATTTAATTATTTAAATACATATGGAAAGCTCTTAAAAAATATGACTTGAAGGTGTTAGAATTAAACTGTAGCGTGTCTAGCATATAAACTTGTTTAACGGAAAAAACCCTTATGAATAATTAGATTTCAAAAATGTTTTTTTTATTTTATTAGGAAGTTTATGAAATTTAAACTAGTCACATTTTCCAAATTACTCACATTCAATTATTCAAAGCTCTATAAATAGAAGTTTTAATAAACAGTTAAATATTTTTCAGTCGATATTTAAAGTAGGATACTATAAAATCAGAGTCCAGTAAGACCTAAATAAAGTGTTCTACTTAAAAAAAAAAAAAACACAAACCCATAATATTCTACAAAGATTGAATTACAAAGATCGACTTCAAAATTAATTATAGATTAATTAAATTGTTTGATTGTATATTTTTATTTTGGCCATTGTACCTACATTCAAGGTTACCTTGCAACGTAACTAGAAATTGTCCAAATGCTTTTTCCTTAATAAATAGCTTTCTTTGATATGTCAAACGTAATTTACTTACAATATTATTTGCGCTGTAGCAACCACACAATGAGCGGTAGTTAAGGCATGTTGTTTAGAAATTAATGTACCACCACAAGCCCATTTTATAGAACCATTGACATCATCTTTATCCTCGTATCCAAGAGCTACCATCCAAGGCCAAACACCTGCATGATCGTGAAACTTGATAACTTAATTGAACTTTTAATTTTTATTACAAGAATAAATACAAACAAGTTTAAAATAAAAAATAAATGTATCCAACCTAAATCTGAATCACTTCCTCCAACTATTCGAAAGCTTGGTGCCTTTCTTTTACCACATGTATCTTGTGATGGTAACTTAGATGCAAAATGTGGTATTATGTCTTCACGTGATTTACTCTGTACCTTAGGTGAATCAATCTCAAACACAATATCTAATAGATTATAATTAAAATAATGATGATTAGCCAACGTTTATATAATTTTGTGACATAATCAAGAATTGGGGTTTAAAAATTATTAAAAATTTAATAATTTAATGACCTAAAGACAATAGAATAAAATTTGAACTGAATGAACGACAAATTTGAAAAATCCATTGGAAAATTGACAACTAAGAGTTATTTATTTATTTATTTTACGCTAATGGTGTTTGATGAGTTGTACATTTTTAAAAAATATAGTATTTTTGTATTTGAGTCAGTATAATAATGCAAAAAAAATAAAAACCCAGTAATTAGTTTATGTGTGTCTTAAAGAAACCATATTTAAAAAAAAAATTAAGTCATTCCTAGAAAATTAATAAAATAAGTTGGACAAAAAACAAGATAAAAAAATAAATGATTACAAAGAAGAAGAAATCTTTTAGTACAAAACAAGAATGTGATTAATAATAGATGCTTCGATAAAAAATATAAAAATGATTAATATGGTAGCTTTGTAGTATAGCCAGTTGAGGAGATACGATTGAAGGGTAACTTTGTTGTGTATAGTACTTATTATAGTTTTATTGTAATACAATAAAAGATGCATTGCAATACATTATTGCATTTATATATTTTGCAATATCATTATGGTTTTTGCATTTTATTCTAACAACATCATAAAATACCAAATACAAGGAAACATGGAGAAAAGTTAGGTCCAGGAAGTTAGCGTGTGTATGAAAAGCATTAAATCTCGCTATACTGCCAAGTTTTAGTGCTAAATTAGTGCTTTTAGAATATACAAATATGCTTCATAAGATAAACGATTATCAACAAATATAAAAATATACCGCTAACTTCACGCTGCGGGAATATGGTAAGCACTACTTCTTGCAATATCGCCAAATTTATTTCGGTTTCGGTTTTTTTTTTTGCTTCTTAAAAAATTTAAAAAAAAGTTTAAATTTTAACTGTTAGGTATTAATTACTAATTACCACTTATTGTATCAGTATTCGGTATTTCAAATTTTAAAATATCACCAATTTTTTTTGTATTTATTATTACCACATATACTCTATCTATACTAAACTATTAAATTTATTACAAAACCGAAGTTAATCATAAAAAAACCTTTCCAAAAAAAGTAACGGTTCCAATAAGGTTCAGATTTTTAAATTAATTGAAATTAGGGTGTCGGCGAGGTTCCGGTTCCCAATATTCAAAGTGTTCCGGTTTCAAAGCCGTTTCTTTTCGATACGGTTCCAGTCCCTGCTTACCATGCTTTCGCAGCGCGGATATTTTTATATTCGTGGATAATCGTTTGTAGATTGGAGCACTAATTTTTATATTTGTATGTTCTGAAAGCAGTAATTTAGCACTAAAACTTAGTGGTATAGCGGGAATTAGTACTTTTCATTCAACTTCACGGATCTAGAAAAGTTATAATGTTAACTAATAATTGGGTTGAAAGCTAAAAATAAAGAATGACTATTGAGGTTTTATACCTTGTATTAAAACATGAAACTTATGAACTACTTACTACCATTTGGAAGAGCAGTTATAATTCCGACAATAAGGGTTGTGATTATATAATATCGTTCTTTTCGCATGTTGATATCTGGACGTAATACTGCAAGTAAAAATAAAATGTATTATACTGAATGTCATAAACAGCATAGCGCATCGAGCATACAGATATTATTATCCCGAGTACCATGCAATATTATATAATACCTACACAGTTAGCTAATTGTATATAAATAGATATCTAATTGTAATTAAATAAATATTTTATACTTAATAGTTATGTTTGAACGATAACTTACTTGTAAACTAACTTGAAGTGAAATAAACAATAAATTTAAACATGGAGTGATTAAACTGAGAACAAAGAAATTACTTTTAGTAAAATTACTAAAACACTTCAATAGTTGAATATACATATACCCAAACTAGAGAATGGTCAATAACGAAGAAAATTGTCAAGGTATTGTAACTATCAAGTACTCATACCTGTCAACAGTGTTATGCGATTTCAAATTTTTATGGTGTATGCACATGTTACAATAAAGTATTATGTTGATAGCCAGATCCTTATTTAAAGGGGCACAGGTAGGCATATGTTTGGGGATGGCAAGTCTCAGGGTTGACAAAATACGGCTCTGGTTATAGTTCATTTTATATAATTATTATTTTATATTTATATATATAGTTATAATCATAAGTGTATAAATAATTGTTTTGTAAATAATAATGTGAATTTGTTACTCAGGTATACACTTAATTGAAGTATGAGTACATATAAACAAAATAAAATAAACCATTCAAAACATATTTAACAACATTGAATTTAAAATATATTATTAAACAAACCAGTTTAATAATACACGATAAATGGCTATTTTTATTGTTTGGCATTCATTAATTATAAAATTCGAAATGAGAAGGGGATTGACCATGGAAAAATATTGTTTAGTTGATCACTCAGACTGAGTTGGGAAGTTCATGATATCAATAAATCAAGATATAGACTTTTTATACATTTCAGTCAACAGTTTAAGTTGGCATGTAATAAGTAACTTCGCCATGAACGATATACAGCTATAGTAACATGAAAAAATTGCAAAGTACTGAAGGTTCTATGAGTATTATATTCTTATTATCATAGCCATTGATAATAAAAATTTAAAACGTTAATTTCGTTTGTATACCAAATAAAACCAAAAATACCAATTTGCTACTGTTTATCATAATGATAATTATTATTATTATTATTATTATTTGAGAGTTCTGTATGAAATAAATAATTATTCGTTTCAAAACACAGAAGAATATTCAAAATATCAATTGAAAACCTTCTAAAAATTTGAATAAATGGTTATTTTGTTTATCGAGTTTATTGATCAATAAAGTTCATATTATATTTATTGTTTATATGAAATAAAATATAAATAGGTACTTAGTATATTTCTTTTCCTCCACAAACGGTCTTAATAATCGTATTTCTGTTGTAGTACTTGACGTAATAATGTGTGGCCAGCAGTCAAACACTTTAGCAAACGAACCAAAAAAAAAAAAAAATTATAAAAATGTAATAATTATAATATTGTAATATTATTATTGTAGGTATCGAGCTACCATCGAGATTCACTATGGTGTAGAGAACACCTTTTGATATTTTTTTTCCATCCTTGAATATCATCATTGAAAATCGATCTTTCGTGTACGTGAATACGGCATGATACTATTTTTTGGAGGGGTAATTTGTTTTCATCGGAAAAAAAAACACTGTCAATATTTAAAACATTACAGTATCTGAGTTTTATAGAGGGGAGTAATAATAAACCAATTACAAAATCATGTTTTAACTTTGTAAATATCACGATGACCTCATTCACGTCGAAAACACAAATTTAGGTAGGGAAATGTGTCCAATGTGGCCACCCTAAGATTCAATATAGTATCACACTAGAATTTTTTTTTTTATGAAAACTTCAAAGTTGTTTTTTTTAATATGTCAGAAATATTAATTTGTAGGTAAAACAATGTTAAGCAAACAGATTAAACGTCATTATTATTTTTATTCAAGCTATTAAGTTATCCAGTTTGTCCACCAAGGTGCACAATTCTGGATTTAATAATATTTAATGTCTCATATTTTAGAACAATATTTAAAATTTTTAAATTTATTATTGCTAACGCTGAATGTCAAGGCATTTCGTGGTCATATTCGATAAAACCGAATTTAAATACGTACATTTTTGTAAAGACAATGAAAACATTTGTTTTGCATATTTTAATTTATTATAAAAATTATAGTTATTATAAGTACGAAAAATTTAAAAAATCGAAGTATAAATAAATTGTTTAATTGATATCTTTATAATACTGCAATAATCTGTGATCTGTTCTTGTTTGATTACATGTAAAACCACGTACAGTGAACTGTATCAAGATATTTTTTTTTTACATCAAACAATATTTTTATTTTTTTTTTAATTCAATATACTGAAAAATTTGACTAAATATATTTAATTGAAGTGTATCGTCAAAAAATGTTTTATCCATTAAACTTAGGTTAATATAATAACTTAAGATATTTGTTTTAAAGCAAAAAACTATTTTTAATTTATATAAAACTATTATAAGTCAAATAAATACATTGCATAAAAAAGAGTAACTTTGCGTATATAATTCTTTTGATGTGTTATCGACATTAATCGAAATGATGATAAGTAAATTTGATATTTTTAATGGTATAACCTGTATTGTAATTTTTCTATTATAATTAGATGATGAAAATCCTAAAGCCTTTTTTTTATAATTTGATGCATTTAAATTTACTTTTTAGTATCGATTAAGACAGTATTATAAATGATTGATTGCAAATAATATAATAATGTTTATAATATATTATTCTAAACATAATATGTCAAAACATAATATATAATCCATCCTTAGTATATTTAAAAATGTTGTTATTGGACAATATATAATTTAGTTTGATCACAGCGATAAAATATGATATATACTCAAGAATACTATTGAATAATAATTGCATAATTCTTATGAATTAATAAATTGAATAAATCATATCATATAGTTGTATACAAAAGTATATTTATATCGAAATAAAAATAAAATACATTTTATTAATTGTTTGTATAAAAATTTATATATTCTCTAAAATCCAATCAATATAAGAAGACACTTTAGTATACATGCTTGGATTGTCTCCACAAAATCCATAACCATAAGAAACTATGCCTATCACATAAAACTGTTTTTCCTTCAACCACATTAATGAACCACCGGAATCACCCTGAAACATTGAAAGTAAAATGTAATAATAAACTTTTGATTGGATGTATTATCTATGAATTTAAAAGTTTTTTTTAAGTCCTTGCTTTGATGCATCTATTGGTTTTAAAATGTATAAAAATATATTTATTAAAATAAATGTGAATACATTTGATTGTTTATATACACAAAACAAAACTATGAAAAATATTTTAATTTTCAACTTTGAAAGTGATTTTTGGACCAATTAGATAAAACTATTTAATACTATTACATAGGTCAAACATTTATAACTCTAGTATTTTTCATAATAATCGGAAAAAATAACAAAAAAAAACAAGTTAAAGAAAAACCAGATACATTAGTAAATCGCACAAATGACAATTTAAAACTAAATATTTAACTTATGTTTATATTGTTGTTTTCTGTACGTATTTAATTATATTTAATAATTCAACTAATCGTGAAACTTTTTTTTTCTATAAATGTTGATAAAAAAAAATATAAGTTTCTCATAAGTATTAATTATAAACTACCACAAACGTATAAAAGAATATATTCACAATGTATTTTTAGTATAATTTAAAGTAAATAAAAATCTTAAAAATAGCGAAAGGTTGAAAATGTATTTGTAGTTAGAAAATCATAAAATCTTCAATACATCAAAAACCTTAATAAGTCACATTAAATACTATTTCTTTGCGAAAACCTCGTTTACTCAAAAGAAAAACTATAGCCAAACAAGTTCAGATTTTTGAGATAAAAATAAAAAAAGTGCGCAAACAAGTTGCAGCTTATTTTTTACCAATTTTTAGCATTTATATAAATGGTATATATTTATATATAATATAAATCCATATTATAAAGGCTCTAGGAAAATCTGTTGTTCATCTGTACTTAACTACGCTCCTGATAATGGTGAGGGTTGAGATGAAACTGTCAAAATTTGTTATTGCTGTTTGTTGCAAATCAGTTGCAAAAGATATGCACCGGTTTGAAGTTGATTTTGAAGGTGAAGTTGATGCGTTCAACAAGGAAATTGGATTTTCGAAAAACTGGTAATAGTGCAAATTAGTTGCAAAATATTGGCACTGGCTCAAAATCGATAGCACAATAAGCACAAAATGTTCGTCGCGGCTATTTAGGGCATCACTGAATTAAAAAATGCCGAGTTATAGATCCGGGAACTTAAATGATAACAACTAGATATTTCTAAACTATAGAACCAAGATTTGAACATATTATGAAATATACACAAGTTATCCATCTCACTAAATTTTAGTTTATTTTTTTCTTAATTTGTATTAATGAAGCATAAAATTTTTTATTTCATTTTTTCTACATTATCTATTCATTTATATAAATTGTGATAAATATAGCCGAGTCACGATAGCTCGAAGTTGAAGGGAGATAAATATATATATATAATTTATATTTCTAGGGGAAAGAAAAAAAAATTGAATTGAAAGTTTTTTGAGTTATTGTGACTTAATTATAAATAAATATTAACGCATTAAAACAATTCAGAAACATAATATAACTATAACCACTATAACCATTCAACCATGGTTATTTTGTCATTACTAATTTGGAAGCTGTAAAAATATTGTAGAGACACTAAGGGGCCATGTCATGAAAAAGTTTGTATAACTCTACAATATAACTATAATAATAATTAAAAACTATAATTTACGTATATATATTTAAAACTGAAGTTGAAAATTATTCCAAAATCTTGTGTAAAATGGTCGGAGGTGACCCGTCAAATATAAAAGATTCAGTGAAGAAGTTAGTTACTTTTGAATCTGTAATAACCGGAGCTCGGGAGCAGAAGGTATTTAGGATCTTTAATAATACAAATAAATGAAGATCGGTCTAATAATATTTAATACATAAAAGTTTATTCATACTTACAAAACAGCTTACTAAAATATAGGGCTGTCTTGAAGTCCCGGTGAGCGTGATAGTCATCGCGAAGAACTTACTTCTCGTACATATTCAGTTTTGGCCATAGCCTTACAATATACTGAATGTGGCACAAAGCCGAGGAGGACTTAATATCTAGATCAGTATGTATATAAAGTGTATAATATATATGTTACTATAATATTTACCTATATGGTACATATTAGGTTTATTAACTATAAACAATGATGTAACGATTGTTACACTTGATAACAGAAAAATTTAAAATAGTCGAAAAAATTGCATTTCCCTTAAATTTCAACTTACCAAAGTTGCATTTTACTTAAACAACATTTTTTATTTCTAGATTAAAATTTGGACGAATTAAGATTTTTAAGTGTAGAATAATGATTTTATTATCGGATCTTTGCTCCAAATTCATTTTTAGTAAAAATGATTTATTATATTAATAAATAAATTGCAGTGATCCATACAAGGATGAGATATACTAAACTTCTATTGTATAGCAAAGTGGTTACCTAATTTCACCATTTTTAAAATAAAATAAAAAATTAACAAATCAATAAATACCAAACATGCGTCTTTTCCTTTTTCTCCGGCACACATTAGTCTATCGTCCATAACTGTTTTATTATTAACATGTGTTTTCAAATCTCTAAATATTATCCATTTACAGTGCTCCATATCTATGATTGGAACTCGAACTTCCTTTAAAGATCCAGACGGTGGTTCTCCTTAATAAATTAACAATTATTTTTCAAATACTAAAATATTTTTTTTTTCAAACATTTATTAGGATGAAATCAATCTATTTAGTAAAATAATCATTGGAATTTATAGTTATTAAAAAAAATAGAATGATTATAAAAGTATATCCAATTTGGTGTACCTATTCTAATATCTGATATGTTGTTGATAATTTATTATTCCATGATAAATAAATAATTAATTTACCTTCTACATCTGCTCCCCATCCCGCAATAAATGGAAAATTATTTTCAATATCGATGTTTTTCATAGCTGGTAGTAATGGCAAACATATTGGTTGGATAAATGCTAGTCAAACAAAAAAAATAAACAACGCATTACGCATCTTTGTCAATGGTATTTTTAAACTTAACATAATAGTAACGCTATAATATAAAAAATATATTTTTGAAATAGCTTAACCAATATTTAACGCAGACGATATATATAAAAAAAAACCAATAGTTTGTATTATAAAGTATAGTAGAAATATTCCGATGAAAAATGCTAAAAAAACTTACTAGTAAAAGTAATATCGTTTTTCAATACCACCAATCCGATGTTATTGGTTAAAATCGTACCATTATATTCTTTATGTCGTATAACACGTTCGATTGGAACATCCAATGGGATTACCCCATCATCGATATAGAAATTCAAATCCAAGTCACCTAAGCGTACAAATCTCCTGTAACAAATTAAAAATTAATTTTTATGAAAAACTTCTCATACCTAAATGTTTTGAAAACTAAATGTAATTTAATTATTAATTAACATACGGAGAGACAGGAAGTACAGAACTAATTTAACTTGTCTAACGGAAAAAACATGAATAATTGCTTTTTTTATTTTATTAGGAAGCTTATGACATTTAAACTGGTCACATTTTCCAAACTTATCACATTTAGTTTTTCAAAACCCTATGTCTAGAAAATATATAATAAATAGGTAAATACTTTTAAGTATTTTTCAGTCAATATTTAAAGTAGGATACTATAAAATCAGAGTCCAGTAAGATTAAAAATAATGGGTTACTCTTTTAAATAAAAAACTATTAGACTCATAATATTCTACGAAGATTAAATTACAAAGATCAACTTCAAAAGTAATTATAGATCAATTTAATGATTATATATATATTTTAGCTTATTTAGCTTATTGTACTTAAATGGTAACCAGTGCAATGTAATTCGAAATATTGTCCAAATGATTGTTTCTTAGTAAATAACTTTCTTTGACATGTTAAACGTATTTTACTTACAATATTCTTCTATCTAAATTAACCAAACAACTGGCAGAAGTTAAGACATGTTGTTTAGAAATTAATGTACCACCACAATCCCATTTTACAGAGCCATCCTTAAACTCATAAAAGAGAGCTACCATCCAAGGCCAAACACCTGTCAGATTGTAAATACTTAAAACAATATATTTGTTTTAATTTATTAATATACAAATAAATATAAATACATTAAAAATAATAAATAAATGTATCGAACCTAAATCTGAGTCACTTCCTCCAACTATTCGAAAGCTTGGTGCCTTTCTTTTACCACACGTATCTTTTGATGGTAACTTAGATGCAAAATGTGATATGTTCTCATGTGATTTACTCGGTATTTTAGGTGATTCAATCTCAAATACAATCTCTAAGATTAAAAATAAAATAATGATCATATTAGCTAAAGTTATGATAATTATGTGACGTGTATACGGAGTTTAAAAATTATTAAAATTTAAATAATATGATGATTCCAATAATATAGAAAAAAGTTTGATCTGAAAGAACTGCAAATTTGAAAAATCAATTGGAAAATTGACAACTAAGAGTAATTCATTAATTTATTTTACGCTAATGGTGTTCTATGAGTTATTAATAGGGCTCGGATTTATATGTATTTATGAAACCAAATTATGTATTAACGTTAGCAAAATATGTACATAAATATGTAATTTACTAATATGATTTATTTATTAAGATTAAATTATATAATATATCCATATGAGTTTCTAATGAAACAAATTATATTTTAAAGTAAAATTATTAAACAAAGGTGTTACAAATTATAAAATATAAATAAAAAAAGTTAAAAAAAAAATAAAAATTTTAATTATCTTGATTACAATTTATGATAATAGCCGTTTGAAATTTTGAAATGCAAAAGATCTTCGATTTGGTCGTAAAATTGCCTTATACCGACTAAATGATCTTTAAGTTTTCACTGATGTTATTGGATAGTATTGCATTTTTACTATGTCTGAAGGAGTAAGTTATATTTACCGTAGATTAAGTTCAATAATTGGTATTTTTTTGTTACTATTTTGTACTCTTGGAAATATGGGAAATTGTATTGAAAAATACAATCGCACATAATTAACAATTATTACAAAATCGTAAATAAACAAATTGTCAAAATATGTAGAACAAAATATGAGAAATATGTAAAATCATGTACTTATGGCAAAATATGTAAAAATTGTAAAATAAAATATTTGGTTGGTAAACCCTTGAAACGAATTTATCACTCGCGTAAATTAATTTATCAAGTCACAGTGAAAATATGTATTTACATATAAATCCGAGCCTTAGTTATTAATAATTAACAAACATAGTATTTATATTTTAATGAGTCAATAGGTCAATAAAAATAAATTAAAAACCAAGTACTTAGCTTACGTATTTGTCTGAAAGCAAACGTATTAGAAAAAGAAACAAAATTATACCTAGAAACAAAAATTATATTCCTTAAATTTTAAAAATTGGAAAATAAAAACAAAATATTTATGTTATATATGAGTGTTGTGACAGCATAAACAATAGTAGAATAAGTTGTAGATGCTCTACGCATTGAGTGCTGGAAAAATTAATTAAATAAGTTGAACAAAAAAACAAGATATTTAAATAAATCATAATAAAGGAAAAGTGATAAATAATAGATACTTAGATACATAATATTGTAACATTGTAGTATAGCCAATATAGGATATATGATTGAAGAGTTATTCATAGTACTATAGTTATATAATATAATAAAAGATGTTTTAGTTAGCATATTATTCTAATATTCTCAAAAAATACCAAATACACGGAGACACGGATAAAAGTCATATTGTTAACTAATATTCGGGTTGAAATATAAAAATAAAAGAGAAACTATTGAGGTTTTATACCTTTTTCAAAGTATAAAACTTATGAATTACTCACTATCTTTAGGAAGAGCAGTTATAATTCCGACAATAAGGGTTGTGATTATAAAATATCGTCCTTTTCCCATATTGATATCTTAACGTAATACTGCAAGCAAAAAAAAATTATTATTTTAAATGTCATAAACAGCATCTTGTATACAGATTTTATATTCTTCCAAATATCAATATAACATAATACTTATACATATATACGTAATCGAACTATATAGCTAATTGCAATTTAGATTAACTTGTATTCTTATTTTTTGAAGACAGTTTTAAGAAAAAACAAAATTACATGGTTTGCCTTATTATAATATCATAATAATAGTAAACTGTACAATATTTTGAGCAGAAACATATTTAAGTATTTGTCTTAGGAGTTTATAAATTATTCTAGTGGTCACTTACTCGCGCCATCACCTCTTACTCTTTAAGTTGCTTAACTATAAATTATTAATATAAATAGTAAATACAGTACAATATAAGATATACAATTGCGACAAATTTTTTTGGTAAAACAATAATATTAAATATCTATTAATTATAACCTACAATTATAGTATGTGTCAATTAAACTTTTTTTTTGATTCTATTAAATTGTATTACATCTTGTTGGTATTAATACACAATTATTACACATAGTAATTAATATAAAACATCGATTACATAAAATCTAAATATATTTGTTGAGACTGGCATATCGGCTTTTACAAACAATTAAACGAAACTAGTTAAAAGCACGTGCATGTAGTGGCCAGTAGATAATTATTATAGTATAGTTACCATCAGTCTTATTAAATATTCGAATACTTGTATTTAAATACTTTTCGAAAAATTATTTTGAAATACTAAATACTTTTTTTTATTCTAATGTTCTATTTACAATTCCAATAACCAATATTAATAATAAAATATAAACATTGTGATGTCTTAAGTCATAACTTCATCCATTATCATTTGTGAAATAGTTATTCCAACAGTGTGTGATATATATTTTATTTCAACACACAAAAGAATATTCAAAATATCAACTGAATACCTTTACTTTAAAAATGTACAACTAAAAATAACAGATAATAAAACTATTATTTATATAAAATATAAATACCTTTTTCGTTATTTTTCATACGTGGTCGGTATTGATGATTGTATTTCTGATGTAGTATCTAATTGATGTAAAAATGTTTTGCCACTGTAGCAATATGAACCAAAAACAAATTTTAAAAATGTAATAATTATTATTTTTGTAGGTAACGAGCCTCTATCAAGTTTAACTATGGTATGGAGAACAACTTTTGGTATTTTTTCCCATCATTTACTATCCTTGAATATCATCATTAAAAATTGATTTATAAAATAATACAACATGATGTTTTTTTTTTTTGGAGGGGTATTATGTGTTCATCAATAAAAAACACTTTCAATGTTTAAAACATTATAGTATCTGAGTGTTAAAGAAGGGAGTAATAATAAACCAATTACAAAATCATGTTTTACTTTTTAAATATTATGATAACCTTATTCTCGTCGAAAACACAAGTGTAGGTAGGGGAAAGGTGTCCAATATGTAGTATTTGTAGTCAGAAACAATTTTAAGCAAGTAGATAATACGTTATTTTTATTCATTTTTAAAGTTATACAATTTTCCTCTTTACCCATCTCGGTAGACAATTCTGGATTTAATAATGTTTAACGTCACATACTTTAGAACATTTTTTTAAATTTTTACTTCATTGATTTTTAATCAAGTAAAAAGGTATTCTCAAGTAGATACAAAATGTGAGATTACAATTTTTTTTAAAAAGTCATTTAATTTTTCACAGTGAACAAATAGTTATTTTTTAATAGATTTTCATCTAACGTGGTAGATAACTGAAACTGGAGAACGCATTTTGTTATTTGGGGTCTTGTAAGGTTCACATTGTCTAAAAGAAGTGCTATGAAGATTTTCAGAATTTTATCTTCAATCGTTAACTCACTATAAATCTATAAAGCTGAAGAACATAAATACGCCCAATAAAATGTGTTAATTTTTTTTGAAACTCTAGTAAATTAACTATAAAATATTAAGTTCTGAAAATCTTCACTATACTTCTCCTAGCCAATGTGAATCTAACAAGACCCCAAACAACAAAATCCGCTCTCCTATTTCAGAGACTTATCTTATTAAATTAATTGAAAATCAAGAAAGTTTACATGCCGATCTCTGACTTGGCAAGCGTTTTAATTTACTATTGCTAACGCTGAATGTCAAGTCATTTCGTGGTCATATTCGATAAAACCGATTTACTAAGAGCATAACTAAGAGCAACTTTACGTGTGTAATTCTTTCAACGTGGAATCGAAATTTATATACACGATAGTTACATATGGTTTTTTTTATAAGTAAAACTGTAGTGCAAAATTTGTATTAAATTGAGTTGTAGAACATTTCAAAACTTGTATCTTATAATATAATGCATTTAAATTTACTTTTAATTGTTGATTAAACAATATTATAAATAGTTGATTAGGTATTATAACATATTTAATAAGTATGCTGTAAATAATACGATATTCTAAACATAATATTACATAAAAACATAACATAATTCATCATCAACATTTCATCAAAAATTTTGAAATCTGACAATATATAATATAGTTACAAAAATATATTTATTTTAATATGTTTGTATACGCGAAAAAATTAGGAAAGATAATCTGTTCTTCAACTTTGAGGTTGTCTTCTTAACTAATCAGAATATCAGATCTAGTTAAAATGTCAACAATTCTAACTTTTAGTATTTCTTCAATATCAGAGGAAAATCAAAGAATTATTCTTACTTTAATATCTTGTTTTAAAATAAAGAAAAAAATTAAAATTTGAAATTTTCATCAAATATTTTTATTGTTGTTTTTTGTACACAATGAAAATTTTTATACGCTAATAGTACTTGTATACATTTTTCTGGTTGGTCAAAAACTTTAAAAGTTTAGTTTATGATCCTCCGTAGTTAATTATTACGAAAATTCGCAAATATATATTAGCGACATTGTTTTTTTTTCATTTAAAAATGATACATTTTGTCAAAATTTTAAAATTTTAAAATTAATTTCATTTCATTTTAACTGTAGGTATTTTTTCTAAATCTATTAAGAAAAAAGTTTAACCGAAATTCTTTTCAATTTTATGAGTTTATTAGTAATATAAGATATTCAATTGAGACGAATAACAATTTTAATTAGTTTGTTGTAATTTAAAATTATTAATCATGGGTACCTTTTGTATTACCTATTTTGTAGAATTTTGGCTTATTTTATTATACCTATTTTATTCATACAATATACATTTTTAGTGCAAGGTTTTCAGCAGACATTAATTCAATCTTATTTATTGCCTATATTAAAAATGTATACATCATACAATTTGCTTCAAATTAATTTTTCATATTTAATGATTTATTATTACCAACACATATTTTACAGCAATACATTCATTAATATGATATTCTGACTTAAAATCAAATCAAAATAAACTAATTACTAAATACTTGATATGTGTCTTTTCCTTTTTCTCCAGCACATATATTACTCTGTCGTCGATTACTGCTCGAGATGCCTTTGAATATAATTTTGCACATTCCCTTGTACTCATTATTAGAACTTGGACTTCTTCTAAAGACGAAGGCAATTAATCTGAATGATATTAATAATTATTTTGTTAATAATACAAAATACTTTTTATTAAACAATTATTATCCAATATTTTTAATACAATTTTTTAATCAATACCTAATATTAATTCTTAGAATCTAATGTCTATAGTAGATGGTAAACAGAATGATAATAAAGAAATATAATTTTTTGAATTCTAATTTCTTAAACATTTTTGATATTTATTTCTTAATAAATTAATAAATAATTTACCCAATTCTGTTTTTCCCCATCCAACAGTAAATGGTAAGTTACTTGCTATATCGATAATTTTCGTATCTTGTGATAAAGGCAAATATATTGGTTGAATTAATTCTAGCCAAATAAATAAATAAGCATCAAATTGTATCAATTATAAATTATAAATTTTTTTTTTTACAATTGCATTGCAAATACCATAGTATCACATGGTACACATTACGTATTTTTATCAATGTAATTATTAAATGCATACTAATACGAGTAAAATTACTATAATGAAAAAAATTAATTTTCGATATAGTCTAACGAATAACAAATAATATAAGTGCAGACAATAATATCAAAAAGTTTTTCATATATATTTTTATAAATTTTATTAGAGAATACACAATCTATACCCAAAGGCATAATAAAAGTAGGTGCTACATTATATTAAAAAACATGAATATGTGAGAGAATAAACCAGCCAATTATCGCACTTAATTTTGCTTAAATATATGTGTAACTATATATTTTTTTAATGACTATTGTCAATTTTTTTTTCTTTAATCATTAAGAAGATTTCTGCGCCAGTTTCTTTTTAAACGCCGAAGTGGATTTCCAGGAATCGTGTGAGTGGCTAGACCAGATATCAGAGGATTTTAGCCAGCAAACAGTTTGTTGAAAAAACGTTTATAGTATATTTTAGCTTCTTTGTGAATAGTTTTAATTTTTAAGTCAGAGTGGAAAGTAAAATTAGAAATATAAGGTAGGGCATCGGTGATGGAACGTAGGATTTTATTTATTTAAATTAACGGTTTGTATTTTATTGAGATTGGAATTTTTGGCATTATCACACGATTGGAGACCATAATATGTCCACATATGCTTAATTATTTTTATGGTATAAAAATAAAATAATGATTAGTAATATAAACATTAGGTGTTATGGTAAAATATTCAGTCGATGAAAAGTGCTAAAATAACTTACTAGTAAAATGTATATTATTTTTCAATACCACTAATGCGATGTCGTTGATTAAAGCACGTTTGTTATGTTCTTTATGTTTTATAATACGTTCAATTGGTACGTCTAATGAGGTAGCCCCATCGTCGATTGTGGGATCTGAATTCAAGTCACTTAAACGGGAAAATCTCCTGTAACAAATTTAAAAATTAATTTTTATGAAAAACTTGTAAACACTTATTTAAGTAAGTAAATTTTATTTATAAAATTCAATTTATTAAAATTCGTACAGGGAGTAGTTAATTTAGCAACATTTTACAAATTTGATTTAAAGGTATCGAGCTGATTCGTTTTTAAAATATATACATGTCTACCAGAAAAAAACTTTCACTCCTCGTGAAATAATTAAATTTCGATAATAGTTTTATTTTATTTAGGAACACGATGAATATAATATTATATTGGTCTAATTTTTCAAAATTTGAAATTTTCAAGTTATAATAAATGTTAAAATTATAAAACATTTTTGATTATTTATAAATTTTTTTTTCAGTCAATATATTATAAAGAACACTAAAAATTATACTACATTGGGGCAGAGCAGTTATAATTCCAACTATAAGGATTAACTGAACGTAATAATGTAAATAAAAATAAATTTAATTATTCCGATTAGTATATTCAGCATAACGCATATAGATTTTATTCTCTTGAATACCAATATATACGTAAATATTAAGTTAATTTAGTTTAACTTTGATAAATTGATAAATATTATAACAAAAACAAAATTGTTTAATTTTGCAGGTTATAGTGTCATAATAATACTATAATATAGATCCTGTATAGTGTATAGTTTACCAACTGTATAGAATTTTTAGCATAAATGCATTTAGTTTTATTTTCCATTATATGAATTTTTCCAGTGGTCACTATAACAAACGGCTACACACTACACCTCTCACTCCTATTTTACTTACGATCTTGGAATTCCCATACTAGAACTTGATATTGAATGAGTTTTTTTGGTGTAACGCTTACATATATATATATATATATAATATAATATCATTTTTTTATTTAAATATTTATTAATTAAAACAAATCTAATTATTTTTAATTATTATTATTTAATAGTTATTTAATATTTCATTATATTGTTTTAAATTTATTTTTTATTTATTATATTCGTTTTATAATCAATCTTTAAAAGTACAAAGTGTTTTTGTTTATACATTTCAACGAAAGTAATATAAGTTATTCATTATCATATGTTTTCAATTATAAACAAGACAGTGAGAATACATTTTATGTTAAAATAATATTGAAAACCTATCACAAATAATATAATGTGTGTTATTTAAAAAATTTTTTGCTTTACATTTTTATATTTAAGTATTACAATAATTATTGAAAATTGTATATAAAATGATTTGAATAATAAGAATAATGCGCTAAAAACAGGTAATGATCAGTGATAATAAAGAGTATTATTGTAACTAGAGATAACTTGTACCTATGTAGGTATAATACGTGTCAGTGATGCGCATTCAATAACGATCACTGGATTGGTAATATTTTCGGTCATACTTATATTATTGACTTGATATGCGATTGAAAATTATCAAAGATTATTTATAAATGGTACACATTATTTTATTGGGATTGTAAATATTTGTCTTAATTTTTTACATATTATAATAATTTATAGTTTATACATAATTGTATTTATTATTGAACAAATTTTTGATTGAAATGAAGACTGAAGTATTAAAAAAATGACTAATGATAAACTAAGTTAATTATGACATTTTTCACGTGATAATGTAAATATGATTACAAAAATAATTAATAACAATTCGTATAAAATAAAATAAATAATTTAAGTCGTACATGCTAATGTCTAATTTTAAATATCCCATTATAAAAACCAGTTTTATGATAAAAGCTACCGTTTTTAATACTAATGTATAATAAGAGGTGAACTGGGGTGAATCGACCATGAAAATAATTACAATTTAAATGGCGAATTGGTTTATATGTAACTAAAGATTGTCGATTGTCTCTACGAAAAATTAATAACGAATAAAAACAACACGGTTTATTTAAACAGACAAATGAGTGATTCTGAAGAAAACGATTTAAAATTTCAATAAGTAGATATAGTAAACTGGACAAAAGTATAGAATACAGAAGGTTCTATGAGTAGATTCGTATTATAATATCCAATTCGTAACAAAAATTTAAAATATTTATTTAAATTTTATACTAAATCAAACTAAAAATACAAAAATGTTAACATTTATTGTAATGATTATATAATTATGATTTGAGAGTTCTGTAGGAGATGAATAATTATTAGAGGTACATATATTTTGTTTCAATATACAGACGAATATTCAAAATATCAACTAAAAACCTTTAGCATAAAAATGTACAACAACTAATAATAACAGATAATAAAACTGTTATTTATGTAAAATAAAATATAAATACCTAGTTCATTTCTTTCCATACGTGACCAGTCTTGATGATCTGAGCCATTTCCTCCAATTATTCGAAAGTTTGGCGCCTTTCTTTTACCAGATATATCTTGCGACGGAATTGAAGGTATAACATTTATATTTTCACCAAAGCATACTCTGTATTTTAGGTGAATCAATTTCAAACATAATCTTTAAGAACATAGATAAAGAATGATTATTACCAAAATATAATTATTTGACATGTATTTGTATTTAAAAACTAGAAACTATTAAAGTCTTAATAATATAATGATTTCAAGACCATAGGATAAAGTTAGATCTAAATTCAAAATATGAATGAGGAAATTGATGACTAAGAACCATTAATTTATTAATTTTACGCTATACCGTGTTATACGAGGTGTATATTTTTAATAAATATAGTTTTGTTATATTAATGAGTCTGTAAACCCCAAAAAATAAATTATAATTATTATTTACTAATATTTACAAATTTTACATGTTTAACTTAATTTAAACATATTAAAGAAAAAAGATAGTCAATCGATGAGGTATTTATAAAGCATTATTTTAAACAGTATCGAACTATCGTAGATGAGAAAAATAGATTAAAATTGGAATAGGACAAATGAAAAAGCTATTTTAAAAAAAAGAAAAATATAGTATTTTTTTAAAATATGTTTCAAGTGTTTCCGTCATAAGAGAATAAAACGTATTGGCACAATATAAAAAAGAAGAATATACACTTGTTGCTCTATGAATTGAGTGTTAAAAAAAAAAATGATTGAAACAAATTACACCTATAATACAACAATAAAAATAAATAAATTATGGTTAAAGGAAACAAAATCTTAACAGTATAACAAGAAGAATGTGATAAATTATAAATACTGAAATAAAAAATAATTATTTCGTAGCGTTAGAGTTAGACATATGATTGAAGGTTTAACCCCATTGAGGTATAACCTTGTTAAGAACTCATTAAATTAATTAAATAATAAATGACATGGGCGTTTGCACATTCAAAAAACACCCACAAAAAAATCCAAACTCATGGAAACACGGAATAAACACGAAGTAAAGTTATATATTTAACTAATTAATGGGTTGAAACCTAAAAATAAAAGAAAAACTGTTGAGGTATAACTTGTTTCGAAGTATATAACATATAAACTTACCATCTTTAGGAAGATCGGTAACAAAATCTACACCCCTCCAAAAACTGAAGCGCATCGGTATATTCGAACGCGCAAATTGCTGTCAAGTTCCTAAGATGCGTACTTGCCATTGGACGTGTACGTAATATATACAACACGTGACGTCACATATCAACTGATGTTTTCCACACTGGTTAAACCCGTCGGCGGTAAATAATCATAAAAATATTAAAAATTCGCGTCGTATATAACATAATATTGTAAGACAGCAGTCGGCTCAATGTTTTGCACACAGTTTACCGCACCGTCGTCGGTATACGTAGACGTACGGCACTCAATATTATACGACGTTAGTATCAGATAGTCAAGAAATCGATTAACTTACATGAAATTTCGATTTGTTCCTTCAATAGTATTGTTCGGCGTAAAAACAATTATTAGCGAATTATAATAACAATAATACAATATTATTGTCATCTCCTGCATTTACGAAGAATACTACTAATCAGTGAGTACTTACACTGTTATAATACTTGACATAAAAATCATTACAATAATACTTAGAAAATATTATTGTATTGCATGTTTCTGTGCCATACATTTAAGGAAAAATATTCTTAATTATAAATAAAGTACGTTAACGAAACAAATATACGTATGAAAATCAAAAACTGATAGTACTACAATACCTATAGAAAGCGTTTCAACAATCAGTAAATCTCATTTTTATTATAATCTAAAGTAATTAACTACCTAAATAATTATATGCATGGTTCAAACCACAATTATAGTATGGTGTAGATAATATTAATCACTTCATGTTTATATACTTACCATTTACATACAATTCAATAGTATAAGTATAGAGTAAGCATTTTAAGAAAATAACGATTGAAGAATGAATTTACGAACTACAAAAAAAATCTATAAAACTGGTTTCTAATATAAAATATGAGGTTTTCACGTGGTTTAATTTGATAATCTAATTTCAATGTTTTTTTTAAATTTATTTTTCTAAACATTAGTTAATGGTAATTCATAAAGTACTAGGCAATAAATTATGAAACTCAACATTATCAATTGTAACATTAACATCAAATAAAAATCTGATACGCTTATTGTTGCTATAAGTTATTTGAAATAAGATTCAATGTCATTCTTGTTCAAAATCAATAAATTCTCAAACTCTAAAGTGTAAAGTATAAAGTCTACATTATTTGCCAATTATTTACACCGCAAAATCATACAGTTCAGTGATAAATATTTTTATGTTGTCTATATTATATCTAATTGTATTTATAATTGAATGTCTAATGATTTTCCTGTGCGCAAGATTAGCAAATCTTTCAAAAATAAAGCAGTAGTAAGTAATAATGTACATTGATTGATATTAGTATTTTTGTTTTTATAACAGTTGTACAAATATTATTATTGAGTGAATTTCTTCTTAAAAATCTCATGAATTATAGGGGTTGAATTCTATCATAGTCGTAAGTTTTTATTCTTTTACTAGATATCTAAACAAATATAACACTTAATTAGTGGAACCCATTACATTGCTAAGTTTAATTGATTATTTTTTTTTTCTAATATTCTAATAATAGTCGTGTATGAAATAATATTGTATTATAAACGACAAACTTAAAAGCGAAATTGTGATATTACAATTGTATATTGTAAATTTGCAACGAAGGTACCGAACAAATTATAAATGTTATTACTCCAGCACTATCTAAGAGCTTAAATTAATGTAACATAAAAAAAAACATTAATTTTTAAACTAATTTCTAATAATCAATATTATACTTGTATATAATATAAATACATAAATAACGTTTGTTTGATAATAAAGAAGTTATTATTATATTCATGCTTATAATACAATAAATAATACAGTTATTGTTTTTTTTGGTTTCAGCTTAACATGCGAAAAGACAAGTTTTTTATTATTTTAACATTTATGATTGGTATGGTAACAGCTCAGTCTAGCAGCGGTGAGTAATTTTTAATAATATATTTATATCTATTTATTTATACATAATAATTTATATTTTTAATGTTGAGCAAGTTTTTTTTCTCGCCACTGATGCTTCTGCTTATTAGTTCTTTTTGCAATATATCTGATTTGGTATACTAGCTACAACTTTTAGATTTTAAGATGGGTATTTTACCAGATTGTATCGTTTTTTACAATAATGTGCATTTTTTCGTACCTAAACCTCTTTTATACTAGAAAAAAATATTTCAATGACATTAATGAACGGAGCTTTAAATATAATTTGAAAGAGTTTATCATAAAAAAGCAAGTATTTATCAAGGTAACATGAAAAAACTGAAAAAAAATATAGAAAACGAGAATATTTACGCATTGTCAGTTTTTGAGAAAATCGACCTCATTTTTTTTTTTGTAATTCGGAAATGGATTATTTTAGAGATATAAAATTTTTATAAGATTTTATATCAGCATTTTCTAGACTTTACATAATTTTTATCCTTATCCGAAACTCCACACTTTAAATTTCAATGCATTTTATTCTGTATAAATGCGCTTTTGTTTAAAAAAAACATGTTATAATTGTAAATTATTATAACTAGATATCATTCCACTCAAAATCAATAGGATATACATTTATCAAACACGTTATATTCAAAATTTATTTTATTTCAACAAAATTGCTATTAAATTACGATTAACGTGTGAAAATAAAAAGTTATTTGTGTAGTTCACAAACTAAAGTAGGTCAGCAACATAAAATATAAGCTTATTATCATAAAACTCATCACTTCAAACATTTCTTTTCGTTATCATATAACCTATTATGCCAAAGATTTTTCGTCTGGTGTACATAGTATAATATATTTAGGATATACAGATCATCACTAACAGTGTGAAAAATTAATTGCTACAATAACAAAAATAATATTTGTTTTTATTCTCATCAACAGAATGCAATACTCCAAATTTAAAAAAAGGTGTTTGTATCGATGTAAAGAGGTGTCCAACGTTACTAAATCTAATAGAAAATCAGAGACACGTACCGTCCGTTTTAGACTTCCTTAAAAAATCCATATGTGGATTTGAAGGCAAAATTAGAAAAATGTGTTGTGCTTTGGAAATTAATGAAACAACGGTACCACCACATGTAGGGGTAACTACTGAAAACACCAATTCAGATTTAAAATTAAGAATACCTTTGGAAACTGCGTGTGGAATAAGTAATGTCACTCGCGTAAAAATTATTGGAGGAAATCCATCGGAATTAGGTAAGAACTTAAAATAAATTATAAATTATAAATAAGTTTGCTTATAACTGTTGATCTTTATTATTATAACGGTATTTTATAACCATGTCAAACTCATAGCTAATAGTTATAAGGTACCTACTAAATTGAATTCAGTATATGTAGCTTGTTTATTGTACTGAACTAGTATGTAGATGGTTGATGGTTAAAATAATAAGCTATCGACTGAATCGTATTGTAAAAACTATTAACATATATAATTATTTAGGGGCTTGGCCTTGGATAGCGGCCATGGGCTATCAGAATTTAAATTCAAAAAATCGTGAATTACAGTGGAATTGTGGTGGTACATTGGTCACAAACAAACACGTGCTAACAGCTGCACACTGTATTGTACCACATGTAAAACTGTGAGAAAATTATATAAATCCCCGTGCATAATATTATTGTATTAAAACTTACCCCTATTGATGATGCGAATATTTTGATTTTTCAGGACTACTGTACGATTAGGCGAGTTAGATTTGAATCCTAATGTCCAAGATAACGCAAGGCCATTAGATGTTCCAGTTGAACGTATCATCATACATGAGAGATATGATAGAAATCAAGTAGTCAATGACATAGCGTTATTGAAGTTAAAATATAGTGTCACTTTTAACGGTGAGTTTTCAAATAATCGCAATTTTCATTAATCTGTAGTGTGTTATATTATGACAACTATTCAAAAGTCATAATATAACAGAAGAAAAATGTTTATACGTTGTTAAAAGAAATAATAATATTTTTGTTTTGATACATTTTGGCATATACTATGTATATTGTATATTTTAAACAGATTTAATACAACCGATTTGTATGCCAATGACTTCAAAAATTAAAAACATAGATATGTCGAGAAGTTTGCCATTTGTTGCTGGTTGGGGTAGCACTACACCTGTGAAAACTTACAGTAAGTAATATTTAGTAAGAATATACCTATTATATCTAAATCAAATTATTCGGAAGAAAAACTACTTATATATTTGATAGAAAACTCAATGTATTTATATTTTTATTACTTATTCTTTCCACTGTTTTTATTAGACTTTTTTATACCAACGGTTTTGTTCTTAGATTTTAAAAATGAATGTACAAATTGAGTTCCTTACCAAAGAATTATAGATGTATGAAAAAAAATGTATTCTATTTTTATAACGTGTTTTTTTTTTTTTATTTATTTAATTAAGGCTTCAACTTCTGAGGTCATTAGCCTGTAATAATTACATGACGATAACAGTTAAGTAAAGGTCTTACAACTATGGGAATACATTATGTTTAACAATAGAGGGAGTTTGTAAAATATATGTACATTTATTTTAATTTTTTTTAGACTTGTTTAGCTAAGCCTATGTTTGTGAAAAATGTGTATATGTGGAGTTCTCTTCGACAAATGCTTGTTGCATTGTTAATGGGTTTCCGAGAATTTGTCTAAAGCTGTTGAACTTTGGGCATTCTAGTGCGATATGTTTGATTGTCAGCACTTTACAATAGAGTTCACAAGTCGGGCGGTCTTCCTTAGTTATAAGGTGCAAGTGTGTAAAACGGGAGTGTCCTATCCGAGTTCTTGTGATGAGTGATGACTACTGCTTCGTGACGGGATGAGGGTGGGAGAGTATTCCAAGGGTCGATTGATGATTTAATTTCTTTGAGTTTATTTGTATTTGAAGTCTTCTCCCATTAGTTTTGCCAATGACTTTTAGCTAGGTTATTTATTTTTATGAGTGCGTCTTGAAATTTTATTCTGTTTATTCTTACCAAGCTGGGTGATATTATTGCTTTATTAGATGCCTTATCAACTAATTCGTTGCCAATTATGCCAGTGTGAGAGGGGACCCATAGGAATTCGATTTTTTTTCTTGAGTTAAATAACTTTTCTTGAATGGATTGAATTATTTCATTTTTGGGGTAAGGATTTTCGAGAGCTAGGAGTGCACTAAGGGAGTCAGTCACTAATTATCAGTTTTTAACTTGTTACTAGGCGTATAATAAGTAAAATTTATATTTTATGATCGGTGGTTAGTTTAATTTATGCTAAAATATAACATTATATATTGCATAATGATAATAATGTAATTTATAAAATATCAATAATGGTCACCGCTAATGCACTTATTAATTTATACAATTATTATCATTCTTTAGCTGCTCCACCAACGACTGCTTTGATGGAAGTTCAAGTTCCAATAACGAACACAGCGGAATGTGCAAAAGCATATTCAAACATATCTCAAGCAGTAATTGACGACAGAGTGTTATGTGCTGGATTTCCAGAGGGAGGAAAAGACTCATGCAGGGTAATTGTCTCATTTGATTACATATAGAAAATAACACATAAATTACGAATTTTAAAATTTTTAATTAATTTCAGGGTGATTCCGGAGGTCCTTTAATGTATCCAAAAGGAAAACAATACTATTTAATGGGTATAGTATCTTACGGACACATGGTATGTGGTCAACCAGGAGTCCCAGGCGTGTACACTAAAGTACCAACATTCATGGATTGGATTATTGACAAAATAAATAAAAACGCATAAATCATAAAGTAATAACTTTTTTTTTTATATAATTTACACATTTTCTTGCATTATAAAGGCAGTTTTAAATGATTAATTAACGTAATTATTCTATGAAATGTTCAATTTGTAATTTTTTTTATTATTTAATTTAATATTATTGACAACAGTTGCATAAGTAACTTGATCATTGCAATAATTTATACACAATATTGGACTTTATTCGGGCTAATGTAAGATAGATACTGATAATCCTTTCAATTTCAATGTCTTAAGTTTTCAATTTTAGTAACAGCAAACTTAGACTCTTCAAGTTATGTATAAAGGGCTACATTGGATGAACTATTAATTCTATACCTTGTTAAGTGCTTTTTTAAACCCTTAAAGCTACGTCTCACTTTTAATATTATGTTATATTATAATAATATAAAATATATAAAATAATACAATCATGTATATTTTTTAATATTTTTTTTTATATTTTTAGTTCACACTTAATAAACGCATATTCATCTATAGTAAACATAAACTAAAATACAAATTATAATACATTCAACTTAGAAATGTATTATTTAAACGTCGAAAATATAAAAAAATATGACACTTTTTATTAGACTTATTATTTGAAAGTCAATTGGGTGCTATTTAGTTACCTCATAAGAATTATTTAAATTAGAAATGTATTAAAGTAAAGTCTCAAAATCATCAATTGACTTAGTAAATTTTAAAATTTGTTTGAAAAATCTGTATTCTATCAAGTAGACGAACAAGATATGAACACCGTTTTAATATATGTGGTGAATGGTATATTTGTTGTAGGAGTTCATAACATTACATCATGCAATATGCCAATAAAAATGTCTTATTTTTATCACTGTCAAAGTTACAACTGTTCATTATCATTCCATGTTATACAAACAATTTTTTACGTTACAGTGTTTATAATTTGTAGTTATTAACTTTATTTACATTAAAAATGAATCAGTAAAAATTTTATTTTTTACATGCACAGATTTTCTTTTGTACACATACATATATATATAGTTTTAAGTATAATAATAATATGTGGATAACGGAATTAAAATATACTATCTTCTATAAACAGAACTATAAACATCCCTTTTAAAAATTTGTCGGAGCCAAAGGACATGTTTCTTTAAACAGGAACAATCCCACTTTAAATGGGATTTATGGCCAACAAAATAACAGATATTTTACAAAACAAAGCCTGGTGGATGCCTGATGTTTGGGGGGCCTAAAAATATTAAATTATTAACTTAAGAAAAAATGTTATTGGAAATACAAGATTTTTCATCGATCCGTAGATATAATGTTGAGAATTACATTGTTGTGGGCGTTGTGGCTAAAAATTGTATTTCTAGTTTTGTTCAAAACCTAATTTCGTACTAATTTTCAGATATTTTCTAATATATTAAAAACTGTGTGTGTATCACCCTCACCACCCATTACTAGAGTTCTACCTTTGGATAATAAATGACTCGGTACGGCTCTGGTACAAACAAATATTATAGGCCAATGGTATAGCTGTATAATTACATACACAATTCACATTTAATAAAAATACTCAGTCAGTGAGTCGATTATTCAGGGTATCAATCAGTCTGTCCTGAATAATTCGTTTGTATAGTTAACACTTAAGCAATTCATGGCTACGTCATTAATACAATTTATAATCCACAAAACTGCAAAATAATTAAAACGGTTGAAAAAATCAATACTTGGGCGTTATATTTAATAATAATAACTTAAGATGGAATGTTTATATTATCAATTTATTAGGAAAGCTACGCTTCATTACTTATAAAATGGTCAAACTCAAAAACATAGTACCTAAAACAACAATGAAAATAGTTTACTTTGCACTGTATCAATTCAATTTTCAATACGGTACACTGGCATGGGGTGGACTTTGAGACAAGACAACGTATTAAATGCACTTGTAGTCAATCAAAATAATATAGTTAGAATGTGTCTAAATAAACTCGCTCTACAAGGATCTACGAATGCTAACTATAAAGAATTTGGTGTGTTGCCAATAAGGTTTTTATATAAAAAAATTGCTATTATGTACATTATTAAGAAATTTCATTTAGATAACAATTATAAGAAGTTAAGCAACAAAAAAGAAATGAGAAAATATGATTTGACTATTAAATTTGCGAATAAATCTTTTGGTCAGCGTTTTGTCGGCTATCAAGGCCCAACTTTTTTCAATTCTATGCCTTTTGAATTTAAAAAAAAAGACACTAGGGGGCGAAATTGTAAATATTGAAGGCATGATATATAAACATCTATTCTTGGAATTAGATAACGATTTACGGTAATATAAACCAGTTTGTTTCGATTATCTGTAGTACCGGCAGTACCTATAGCACATAATCTAATTTATCTTTATTTATTTGTTTGTCGATAATGTTTATTTTATATAAAATAAAAATTTTTTCTTGTCTATAAAAAATATTTTCTGTTGTCTTAAATTTAAGTTTTTTTTGAATTTGTTTAATTCGTAGTGTTAAATTTTAAAATTCATATTTATTTAGATTATGTTATATTTATTATATTTAGCAGTAACTCCCTATCTTCAACACAAGATGCATAAGCTTACAGGAGGTAGGTTAATAAATTCTTGTTGAATTTAATATTTTTGCATAAAATATGTTTTGTTTTTGATTTCTTAATAATAATAATAAAAAAAAAAATAGTCATAAAGCTCCGTCTGACCATCAGTACAATCTACGAAAACTATTATTATTATTATTATTATTATTATTATATTATTATTATTACAGGTTTACTTCAAGTACATAAGTAAGTATTCATTTTAATATAGTTACAAAATATGATAGGCATTTTAATAAATTCAAATTGTACACCACATTCATTACAGTGAATCACTCGACACCTACTATTTAACAGGGCGGTACTCATTTGCATACCTTTTTTATTGTACTAAAACCATAAAATATTTAATTACCTCTGCATTATTAAATGCTACTCTATACTAACTAACTATAGATATATCTACTATTTAAGATGTCACCGAACAGTTTGTTTTCTATCTCTGACCCACAGACTTCATGCAAGATATCAATTTTGTGTTGTTAGCGTTTATACAAGTATTACAGTGAATTCACTTATCATCAAACTTAAAAGTATAAATATTAATTAGTGTTTCAATGATTTTAATTTATACTAAGTTATGGTAATTTAAAATTGTAATATTTTTCGTAGTTATTACCAACCTTTTAATTTAAATAATAAATATCAATAAAATATAATATTCTTGCTCTAGATAATATGCTTAGGATTTCAAGTTAATTTATTTAAATTTTAAAGGTAACAACATGCATTTGGATATGCTGAACAAAAATGTATTAAGGTAGGTATCTACATAGATATACGATATATATACGTACTATATACATACCTCCACACGGTTGGTTATCGTTTATGCATTTTCTATTTGAATGTTCCAAAATATTGTACATATTTTCACGTCGGCATAGACGGAGTAGAAAATTCAATAATAGTGTTTTAACTCGCGTTTTATAATAATTATAATAATAAACATTTGACATAAATAATGGCGATTGTAATATACTAACATTTATGTACCTATTTAACGCCTTACACGTCGTTTCAACTAAAGCTGTTACGCGTTAATATGTTATTTTGTATTAGTTACTGTTAATCACCCGTACACTTTGACTGTTTAATCTTGTCGTATTATTACACGGTATACATTTTTAAACAGAAATATCAACACAATATTATTATGGTATATATGTTCAACTAAAATTTTAAAAATTAGATATTACGAGCATACAATTTTAAGCTTATAGTTTTTAAACGACTTATTAATATCTTATATTTCTGCTGCGAAATATACTGATGCGTAATTTATTGATGTACGACAATTTTACCTAGGGTAATAAACGTACGATGTGCAAACAATGCATAACCCAAAAATTGAACGATGCACTACTATTTCACAAAAAATGTCTAAAACTCTAAATAGTCTAAACGAACATAACTACGATGCGTAAACGATACACGGCCATTTACATTCGTACACAGATCAATTACCTTCCATTACCTTCAAACATTAATATTTAAAAATATTTTGTGTACAGACAAGCATTATTTCTTGTTTAAGGGCACCACATTTACAAAGATGTTAATTTTTATGATATCTTTCTTTATAAATAATTAGACATTTTTTTTTAATTTGTATAAATATTTTAATTACTTTCTTCGTCGCACATAATAGATTCAAACACATTCTCCTTCCTTAACTTTGCATATTATTATGATACTTTTAACATTATTTGTAAATATTATATGCACTAATAAATTATTTTTGTATTGATTGATTTGTGAATTTATCGAATCGTTAAATAACGTTTTAAAATATAAGACAAGAAATCTTATTAGACACAGCCGTAGAAGATTGAAAATTATCTAATACTGTACAGTAAATTTCGAGGAAACTAATTATTTAAAATTAAAATTAATTTTTATTTTATTTAAAAAATATTTGTTTCTTTGTCAAACCTTGAACATTTAATACAAGATTCTATAAATATTTTTTTAACAGCAGTTAGTTTTAAAATATTGAAAACACACTATTAAAACATTGTTTTATAACCACCCCTATTAAAAAAATATATGCATCGAGACTTCACTCTCCAACGATAGCCACACCTACGTATATCCGTGCAGAGCATGCCATTCCAGGTAGTATTAGAGTCGTCATATGGCGGTTTCTTGCATACCAGTTCTGCGCCATACTCGTCTTGATTTCCGATGTAGCCGTATACACAGATTTGGATTGTCTGTCTTGTCGTACAGTTATCCATACCTATACAAACGCATCGTATAAGAGGCCTAATTAAAATATATTATTGACGTTACCCATAGGACGGAAGAAAACTATCTATCCAGGTATAATTTAGTTTTTCAATTAATTTTAGATCCTTCTAGTATTTTTTTTTTTATCATTATTAATTTTATACATCACATTCAAATATTCAAATAGAATAATATATAAAATGAATTCATCTATTAAAACTAAGCTTTTGGTAAGATAAATGAGTTATTAGAGTTCTTAAATCTAATATTACAATTTATAATTCTTGAACTATTTACATACATAATTTTAAATTTTTACAACTTGTAATAGGAACTTAAAATTAGAGTTCACCTAACAACCAATTCATAATAGATTTTGTATTTATTATATAATTAGACTTTTTTTTTACATTATGAAATATATAATAAATTAATTGCCGGTTTACCCAGTGACTCGACAAATGATGACTTATAAAATATTATATTAAAAAAAAATGATTTACCGAAAATCATTATTATAATCTAATTTTTATATCAAATATTTTTAAGAACCCAAACATTATTATGATTAATTAATATTTTTAAAGTATAAAAAATATAAAATGGGTTCAATAGCTTATTGAATTTTACGGTATATGCCAGCCTGAGATCAACGAGAATAATAGTGATTTGAGTGTATGTTAATAGTGTGAAAACTGGGTATTCACAGTTAACATTAACCTATCTACAACCAAATAATACAGTTTTTTTGTTAATAATCATCACAAAAGTCCAATAGTTTTAATATTCATGTTAGGTATTTAAACTCAACAATGTATCTTAATTCGATAATATGATAAAATGTTGAAGGACGAAAAATTATTAATAGAAGTATATACAACTTGTTTATAATATCATCATATTATATGATACATGAATATATTGAGAAGCATATCAGTGTAATCCGGTATTCGTATAAATTAACTACTACTTGAAACATTTTTTTAATATCTTTCATAGGGGTATTATTATAATTGAATGAGAAAATGATTGGAACGCTGCCATTTATTCATGTACGACAGTATTCGTACATATATGTTAATGTAATTTACTTAAAAGATTTATTTATTGACTTTTATTTATTAGAGATTTATCATATAGGTATATATATCCATGACGTACACTAGATGCACTTAAATCATAAATGAATGTATGTATATTAAATATTTAACGATAATATGACAAATAAATGTGTCTTAACTTATAAATAGTTGAGTAACTATCAAGTTAACTAAACTCCAATTAATTACAGATTCTGAGCAAAACAAAATTCTAATCACAGAAACTTGAAATATTCCACTGGTAATTAAGTTATTATTTTAATACACACTGTAATTTTTTAAATATTTACACTAATTTTAAGCGATTTTTAGGTGATTGAAATTTTCAAATATTTTATTAAGTAGTTTTTGTAGTTAGAAATTTAAAAAATGATTATAGCTTAAGCTAAATAATTTAATACTAGGATTTTCATTAGTAGTTTTTACTGAAACCTACAATTTATAACAATATTTAAACACATTTTTTTTTTATAGACATTTGAAGTTCAAATGTTTACAAAATCATACAATTGTAAACAAAAAATAACATTTTTAGTTGTTTTGTTGTAATATAAAAATATTTATTATATTTTACTATTTAAAGTAATATTTTCAAAAATTTAAATTGATTTTGAGTTATAGTTTAATTATAGAATATTATTATTATGATAGAATAAATTGCTACAGTAGCAGTAGGTATAAATATATAATGAAATATATTTAATAATATTGGCCGACAGATTAATTTGTCAATCAATACAACCATCTTTGTACAAAATCGTTTTTCGTATACAATAATTTATTATTGAATTCAATTTTAACGTATAAATTATTGTTGGTTATTTAATTTAACATCTACTTTACTTACTTGTCCACTTCTTTAATTTGTACATTTGTATTCTTACAAAGAAATGACGATTGAGAATAAAACAAAGCATCAGATATAATAGTACTTTTAGGAAATTTGAATTTATGACCATAATTTATTGTTAAATATATAAAAACGCAATAATAGTTTATTTTTTACAGTTTGAATATGAGGAAATACCAATATTTTATTTTTATAACATTCATAATCGGAATAATGAATGCATATCCTAATAATGGTAAGTTTGTTTTTAATGTTACTAAGATTTATACGAGTTTATGCCAAGTGCAATTGTTGATTTTTATTAGAGACTACAGCATGCCATACACCAAACAATGAAAATGGCGTTTGTATTAATATTAAGCATTGTAAAAAATTACGAGTGCTGCTAGAAAATCAGAGACAAGTTCCATCTGTCATGGCTTTTTTGAAGAAATCCTTCTGTGGACACGAAAATGGAATTGCAAAAGTATGCTGTCCCTTGGAAAATTCATTGTTGGACGAATCGAAACCAATCGACATAAAAGAGTCTATAAGTGATATAAAGATTAAATCATCGAAATTACCATCTCAAGAAACATGTGGACATAGCAATTCCATTGATAACCGAATTTTTGGAGGGAGACTATCTATTTTAGGTTTGAACATCATTAAAATGATTAACTGCAATTTATTTGAATTTGTTTATTACGCATGTACTCAACGTAATACCGTGAAGTATAAAATTACGAACCCATTGAAAAGTCAACTTTACTATTATTGAACTATTTTATAGGTTCTTGGCCATGGATGGTAGCCATGGGGTACCAGAATTTAAATGCAAATAGTCAAGAATTATATTGGCTATGTGGTGGTACATTGATAACAAATACACACGTATTAACAGCTGCGCAATGTGTGTCGAATCGAAAAGCTGTTAGGTTGTAAGTAATAACAGCATATTTTATATACCTATCCGTCTCGATATTCATGTATTACTTCTCAAATGTATTCATCTGGTATACAGTTTCTAAAACGTATACCTTTTTTTATTTTAATATTTTAGAACAGTGGCACGCTTAGGAGATTTGGATTTGGATTTTATGGTCAACGATGGAGCGACGCCGTTAGATGTTCCAATAGATAGTATTATAATGCATGAGATGTACAACCCCCGAGAAAACACTAATGACATTGCGATATTGAAATTAAAAAATAGTGTTTCCTATACACGTAAGGTTTGCTTATAAAGTCGCTAATAACCACAATTTAAAGTATATTTTTAATGTGATTTGCGTTTTTTTTTTTTTTTTACAACTATTATTATTTATACATAAAATCATACATCAATGCTTGTTTACACATTTTATTTGCTTGTTTACAATCTTATAATTGCTATTAAACATACATTACCGCCACAACACTTTAATAAAACGTTAACGCGTGTTTGTATTTTATTGTAATTTGTGTACAGAATTCATCCGGCCAATATGCTTACCGATCCAATTGGATATGAAGCACATCAATATGACAAAACTTATGCCATTTGTTGCAGGCTGGGGTTCTACACAGGAATTATTTCTCTCCAGTAATAATATATTAAAATTACATACTATAAACTATACATTATACAAACTATTATTGATATTATCAATTTCAATTATAACTTTGGTTAGATTTTAATTTATTTTTTAATTTTTATTAGTAATAATATTCATACTATGAACTCGTTGTGTACATTTTTTTTTTTTTTTTGTACGTTATAAACAAATATTTGACCATACAACCGACTGCATATATGATAGGACGTTTGTTCTTGGATAATCATTTAAAAATAATTTACATATATTTAATTGTTATGTATTATAAGATTAGGTAAAAATTAAACAATAATTGTAATTTTATTTATATTTTAAAATATGTACTATCATTTTTTGTTCGATATTTTCAAGTATACATAATATACAAATATTATTTATGTATATTATTAAAAATTAAAATAATCATATTAATTAAGAGTTAATTAAGAAAAAAATAATGGATCTTATAGTAAATAGCATGTATTCTATGATGATATTATTTACAGTTTACTAAAAAAATGTCTTTCCTTCATCTCTATTACGTTACAATTATTACATCAGTGTATATTAAATAAAAATATTGCGTTTATTCAGGCGAATCGCGCAATACTGCTATGATGGAAGTTCAAATACCAATAATGGACAACAATAAATGTAAAGAAGCGTATGCCAATGGATACAACGTGATTGACGATCGAATTCTATGCGCTGGATATCCGGAAGGAGGAAAAGACTCTTGTGGGGTATTTAACTTTTTACTGTGTACTTATACAATATGTTTGTCTATTTATTTTCGATTTATCTTAGGGTGATGCCGGAGGTCCTTTAATGTGGCCAAAAGAAAATCAGTACTATTTAATGGGAATCGTTTCTTATGGATTTATATCATGCGGTGAACCAAATCATCCGGGAGTATACACCAGAGTGACATCATTTATTGACTGGATCGTAGATAAAATAAACAATAATTGAATTTTATAATAACTATGAATTTTAATATAAGTTATTTAGATCGTTTAAAAGAAATTGCAGTTTAAATGTATTTATACAATCTACAATACGTAGACTACAAGATTATACAACATATTATATATTTTACCTGTAAAGTAAAATGCATTTAACATATTTATGAGGTTAAATAATTAAATTTATTTGAAAACAGAGTTTTAAAATTGCTCAAAATGGATAAAAACAACGGCAATATAGTTATAGGTTATGACTAATGACTTACTAATTTATTATTTATAATAAATTTTTTGTTAAGCTCATAGCGTAACATAGGAGGACCAAAATATGTCCTCCTTAAACGGCATTATTCATTTGTTGAACATCATGCCCATTTGTACTAACGAACTTAAAACGAGTCTCTTTTAATACTGTTATCTCCATATTACTATAATTGTGTAAAAGAAAAAAAACTTGAGATATAACTTTATCGGTTTATTGCACAGTGTAATTATTATGAATCTATACAGCCGTTTTCAACAACAAACCTCATCTAAAAAACAAATATCATCTGCTAAATATTTTTGAAAATATAAAGAATATTTAGTAGAATATATTTTTTTTTTTTAGTCAAAATTGTTTATGTGTTTTATATAAATATGGTTAAGCTACCATAAGATAATTATACTTAAAAATAAAAGGTTGAACTTCGTTGACCCAAAGACTAAGTATGCGACGGCCAACATCACTAATAAAAACAGGTTTTTGATTTAGAAACATAATATGAGTATGTGAATATTATTATTTTGATCAGAGGAACACTAACACAGTAATGCATTAACAACAGAGTTGTGCTAAAATTTTTACACTCAGTTGTTTTACAGCTTGGAGATTTTTTACATACAATCTTATAAACAATTTTAACCATACAGGTTTTACCATATAAAAATACCAGATATATCGTGAATATAAATTACGTTTTTACAGTATTTTATTATTACACCTCCTTACTATTAATTATTGAAATCTTTTTATAAAATAAATTAACACTAAAATAGAATATTTTTAAGCAAATTAATGAGTATTGAATTTAATAAAAACAATCATGCAAAAAATAAAAAATCGATTTAGTTCGGCAGTACGTTGTATACTGGTATTTGATTTAAAAATAAGCAATATAAGAGTAAATAAAATACATTTATGGTTGTTTGGTACTTACATTGATGATCTTACGACTAGGGAAGAGTATTGAAGTTACGTCACTAAGTTGTATTTATAAAAAGAACTTTAATATGTATGTATTTTAATTTTTTGTTAAAACACAACACTATACCTGAGATTATGTAAAGAAAAATAACTTTTACAATGGAATAATCAACAAATGAAGGACGAATATAGTAATTATAATGTGGTTTATAGATAATCTAAAATAATTTAATATTCATATTATAAAATAAACTCTATTACGATGATTTAATTTTAAATTAATTGATATTGCTATTACAGCATATCATTTTTCATTATCAAATTACCTATCAAACGTAAATGCAAAAAAAATATACTTATTAATAAAATATGACGTACCTATATAATTAGTATTATTATTAGGGCTCGGATTTATATGTATTTATGAAACCAAAATATGTATTCACGTTAGTAAAATATGTGCTTAAAAATCAAAATATGTAAGTTACTAATATAATTTATTCATTAAGATTAAATTATATAATATATCCATATGAGTTTCAAATGAAACAAATTATATTTTAAAGTAAAATTATTAAAAAAAGGTGTTACAAATTATAAAATATAAATATAAAAAGTTAAAAAAAAAAATTAAAATTTTAATTATCTTGATTACAATTTATGATAATAGCCGTTTGAAATTTTGAAATGCAAAAGATCTTCGATTTGATCGTAAAATTGCCTTATACCGACTAAATGATCTTTCGGCTTCCACTGATGTTATTGGATAGTATTGCATTTTTACTATGTCTGAAGGAGTAAGTTATATTTACCGTAGATTAAGTTCAATAATTGATATTTTTTTTGTTACTATTTTGTACTCTTGGAAATATGGTAAATTGTTTGTATTGAAAAATACAATCGCACATAATTAACAATTATTACAAAATCGTAAATAAACATGTTGTCAAAATATGAAGAACAAAATGGAATTATTGAGAAATATGTAAAATCATGTACTTATGGCAAAATATGTAAAAATATGTAATATAAAATATAGTCAATTTCATTGGAAATCCCTCGAAACAAATTTATCACTCACTTAAATTAATTTATCAAGTCACAGTGAAAATATGTATTTACATATAAATCCGAGCCCTAATTATTATATTAAAGTATAAATAAGTCTGCTGATGGAGCACGGAATTCATAATAATATGAAAAAGATTACAAGAAAAATTAATGAATACAAATTAATAACTATGTTAATAATAAAAAAAAAAATTATATTAAATATATAAATACATCTAAAATACACTTTATAACAAGAATTAAGTCGTTTGCGCACATTTGACATTTTTTATCTCAAAATTGACGACGTATATTATATCATATTTGCATACAATGAAACCCGTTGTTAAACTAAAAATGGACGACTTGTTTTCGCACTACATAAACACTACGGAAACACAAATTCTGTATTTTTTAAATTTGGACTTGCCTAAAGTAATTGAATTATCGCCATTATTGGAACAAATTATCAATTTCGGAATATTTTATAGCAATAGAAGTTTATCTTATATTAATAATATATCATTAGCAGTTAGCGGAAGAGTACTTTACCTAGGTATATTAAAAATAATCGTCGTGTATTAAACATATAATATAAAGATATTAAGATATTGGTATAAGATTTCAAACTTTTTAACAAGTATTTGTGGTTTAATTTGTAAATATATTATTCTTAAAATTATCAACATTTATATAATTTTAAAAAGTTTTAAATTCTAAGCGGAACAAAGAATGTTTTAATTTTACAATGATGTATTTTTTTTTATGTGTAGATCACAATAAGTAGTCAAATAAATGCTTAGATTGTCAACTTTGAAGGTTTTTTTGCAAAATAAATCTAATTTTTACTAAAGAAAAATAAAAATAGTAGTAAATATTTTTCAAAATAATTATGGAAAAAAACAAAGAAGACGAAAAATTTTACACAAATATAGTTTTTGACAAAATCGATTATTTTTTTTTTTTTAGATTCAAAAACGAAATATCTATATTCTATTATAACCTTACAAGAATCATAACAATTATTTTATCCTTGATTAATGTGTATTATATTTCAATATCATAAATTATGGAGAACAGCAACAAGGAAATGAATAGGTATGCTCTTTTAGAGTGTTATTTTTCCTCATTTTAGTTTATTATTTTTAAAACTTCGTAGAACTGAAAGTTAAATACAAGGCAACAATAATAATGTTAATGATATATTCAACAAATAACTGAAGGGGTTCGTGCAAAAACGAGATAACTCCATTTTTTTAAAAAAACGGGGTTTTGGCCGTTTATTATCAAGAAAAAAATTACGAGTATATTTGTGTAAGAACGAGACAACTCGTTAAAGTATGACTTTGGTTGAAAAGGTATTATAATATCGTATACGTTTAAAAAAAATTGAAAAATTATTTTCATATCGGTTAACTAAAATAATTATAAAATTATGGTTTTTAAAACTTCATATTTTCGTTAGCGAAACTTTCTAAGTAATAGAACTAAAATATAAAAACATAAAACAGAGAATTGATTCTTCTAACAAGTAGGTGCCTACAATTGTATCTACTGTAAAATATAATGGTTCATGTTTAAGATATTATATTAAAATTTGTTTTTAACCTTATAATTTATTAGTATAATATTTATATTAATATTTTACTTACTTAGTTATCTTTAAGGAGTACCAATATAAGAAAAAATTATTGTACTTATATTATATCTGCAGTATATTATTTGTTTTTATATACACTGTGATTTAACCATTTAATTATTTCTCCCCTCTCTAGTTATCCATAACTGATCTCAAACTAAAATTTCGAGTTAAACCACAAGACAAACCATTTCGCCCCTCCAAAATTGCAACGCCCATAATTAAAATATTCACATAGGTACACGGCTTCGCTAATACCTGTTCACAATAATGGTCTGCTTGTGTGTCATAACATTTCAAACAATATTCTTCCGAGTTATTATACTCACTGATAATTTGTAATAATATTCTTCTTTGATATATTATGTAGTCTTTTTACTTTGCTGATAACAGATTTAAGTGATTTAACGCTCATCAAGAATTCTACATATATAAACGTCGACATCAACAAAGAACAAAAAACTATACAGGTATCTTATATTCTTATTTATAGTGCATCCGACTTAAATATACGTTTTTATAATAATAAACCAGGTTATCGTATATGTTCGAATAAACAAAGAAAACAAAGACCTCGCAAATTGTTGTATACTTAAGTACCTATGATAAAGTCTCGTCAAATGTAGAATGATAATTCAAGCATAAAGTTATAAAATTTAAAATAATACTTTATAGTCAAATGTTACCTATTAAATTTAACACTTTCATCAGTTGTTAATTATTTATATTATTTAGTATAAAAATTGATTGAAAACGTATGTTGACAAAATCCTATACTATAACAATATAACATATTTTATATTTATTGGAAAAAAAAATGAAACTGAAAATTATTAGTTAATAGTTGAAAGACTGATTTAAACATTATTCATAGAGTTATATTGGTGGTTTATTATAAACATCAGAAAAAGTGTTTCGAAATTTAAATTTTCTATAAATAGTAAATTGCTCAACATCATATTATCCGTGATAAAATAGATAGATAGTATGATCACAGCATTTTGATATACGCACTCACAATTTAAATATTTTTTTCACGCAATATTTTTAGTCTATATCTCCACTTATTGTTGGATAATAACAATATTTTATATATTTTTATAAAAAGAACAATATCTACCAATCAAAAATGGTGAATTATGGCATTTATCATATGTAGAGGAGATGCGCATAGTAATCAATTATTATAAAGCATAACCTATGGTAATATTATATACTTCCCTATCTATACTTGTTAATACAATTATGTGATGATGTTTACATTTCTATATAGAAATTGGGAAACTACTGTATACATATATATATAATCATAACTATTTGGGTTATAATATTCAAACTTTATCATATGAATAATTATTATTTACAGTTTCAACATGAGAAAAGAACTATATTTTATTTTTGTCACCCTTATGGTCGGGATGATAACGTCTCTCCCCTATGATGGTGAGTAAAATATTATGTGGCATTTGAAAAATTTATGAAATATAAAACTATATATTTTTTTATTATTTTAAAATATAGGAATAATATTTTTAATAATGTTCTATTTTTATTAAAATAAGTTATTATTTAGTGATTATTTTCTGCTAACATTTTAAAAACATGTGCAATATTTTATATCGTATAATAATATATCTCTTAATTTTAATATTTGTAATAAGAATATTTAGTTTTTTTTATAATGTTATCCTACAGGTTATAATATAATATAAGGAATTATTATAAATTAACATAATGTTTAACAATACATATTAAAATACAATTTTCGTTATTGTTATATCACGTATACATAATACACAATATAATAAAATATATAATGTAATAAAACAAGTAATAAAATCATAATAGGTTGAAACAAATAATTCTCATTAATAAACTAATATTTAAAATGAATTTTACTTTATTTTTGGTTAACAGTCGATCGGCACTTAAGTATTTCTGGATAACTATAACGACAGTTCCAATAATCACATTTACCATTATAATTAGTAAACAAATCATATCATCAACCAGGTAATCAACTAAGAATATTAAATTACCTATTGGTTAATATTGAATAATTATCACAAAAATCTGAAAAGTTTAGAAAAAACGAGAATGTTTACACTATGTAATTTTTGTATAATTCAAAAACAAATAACTGTAGATACATGAAATTTTTACCAAAAGTATATATTAACTTATCTTAAAAATATGAAATAGTTTAATTTCGAAAAAAAAACGTTGTCTATTTTCAACCTATTTATAGGTTCAATTTTAAAATGTTCCATTATATTAAGTTTTTTTCTATGAATATCAATTGGTAATAAAAATTACTTAATAAATTGCGCATTTAATAATTGCAAAATAATTAAATTTTATAGTCATCTTTTTTATATTCATTTAAATTTAACATTTTGAAAACTCAGAAAATTTCAAATTAATTTTAGTAAGAATTTCATAAAAATATTTCCTTTTTTGTCTATTATTTGAAATGTTAAGATTACTTATATGTAGTTCTAATAAAAAAAAAGTTTATCGCAATTCCATATTATTTTTTTTTTATAAGTTCAAAATTTTATGACATAAGATATTCACCAGAACAATTCATAGAAACGTCCCCCACTATGGGTAATGTAATTTTGATAGCAAAAATTAATTCTTCCAAAATGTATGTATAGATATGTGGTAAAGCATGCTATTAACGTTATAATTCAAACCTATTTATGATATTATGTATACAAAACCTTTTCTGCCACAAAATTAAAATTTTATAAAATGGACAGAAATATGTTTAAACACGTTTATCCTATAGCACTTTTCTAGTAAGAATAATTATTTTTTTTTACAATAATAGCACACGCCATACTTTGAATATGCTATCATAGTTTTGAAAAACGTACAATACTACTGAAAAATCCTGAAAAATTATCACAAATAAATAATAATATTTACTATCAATAATATTTTATACTGTAGATACATATAATCATAAAATGTTCAGTAATCAGTTTCAATTCTATAAATTTTGTTTTTTTTTTTTATTAGGAATCATCATATTTACAGATTCAATTGTATCAATAAGTCAAGTAAAATTAACTCCTTCCGATTTAGAGTTTGCATCAAAGAATAACAATTTGACAAAAGAAAAAGATGAGGATCGTGCGTCTAAATTGCCAACACAAGCCATGTGTGGCCAAAGAAAAACCCCAAGCTTTCGAATACTTGGAGGAAGTGAATCCCGATTGGGTAAGAATTTATTCATAACACCATAACCATACATTTTAAATAAATTAAATTTATGTATTATATTGATGTACTATGTTATATAATGTAAAACAATGTAATAAAAAATATATTATCTAATCATTATTTCTATTGAAAAATCCAGGTGCTTGGCCATGGATGGTAGTCCTAGGATACAAAAATGCAGATCAAAACAAAAGTTCTATTGAATGGTTATGTGGTGGTACATTAATTTCTAACACACATGTCTTAACTGCCGCCACATGCGCCACCAAAACTGGGAAAAAAGTTTTGTAAGTAAATAATATTAAATCGAATTAGTTAACAATTGTCAACTGCTGTTCATATGTATTTTAAATCATAATTTAAAAATATAATGTACTGGCCATAACATTTATGAGGAACCAAAGGAACTAAGGATTACCTTTTTAAAATTAATTATTTAATTCGTTGCAGAACTGTGGCACGCTTAGGCGAGTTAGATTTGGATCACATGATCAATGACGGGGCAAAACCATTAGATATTCTGATCGAACGTATTATATACCATGAGGGGTACGACACACAAAAATACACCAATAACATTGCATTGCTGGTGTTAAAAAATAGTGTTACTTTTAACGGTGAGCTTAGAATTAATATTATCATCATATAACATATCTACTCGTATATCTATATTGTAGGGTACTTCCTGTTAGTCATAAGATAGGTGTTTATAACCATGGTTAAAGTCTATCTATTATGCTATAGAAGATTTATTTGTCTCTATATTAGTATTAGCATGAAGTTAGTTTATCATTCATAAACTATCATAATACACACGTTGAATAAAATAGTACGTACCTAGGTAGCAAATGCTTTAATGAGTTTAAAGCGTATCTTCGTCATAGTATTTATTGAAAAATGTATATTTTAGGTATTATCTATTAACTATTAAACATTAATTAATTTTTGCAGAAATGATCCAACCGATTTGCTTACCAGCATCACTTGATATGAAAAAGGTTGAAAAGTCACACAATATGCCATTTATTGCAGGCTGGGGAAGTATCAATGCTTCACCTCAAAACAGTAATAAAAATATTATATTATTCATAGAACTCCATAAAAACAGTCAAATATAGTTAGGTATTTACTATTATTATTTGTTATCAGTAGTAAATATAGTATTTGAGCATTTATACATTTTAAGTAATTCATCAACTTAAAAAAAAAAAAAAAAATGTCTTTAAAACTCTTTATCTTTATTAGATTATTTAATTAACCAGTTTACCTAGTTTTTTATTGAAACATATTTTATTAACATTATACTTTAATTATGGAAGACACGCATTTCGCAAAAATGAATCGATTGCTATCAATAAAAATGTATGATAATATTAATAATTAAAGGTGGTTAATCAAATTAGAAATTCCTAATTACATTACAATTAAGTTTAATAAGTGAGTTATTTACATTATAGATGTCGGGCAATGAAAGATTTCAATGTTTTCGTAATACTTGTAAAAATAAGTATTAATTATATTTAGATGAGATGAGTTCGACGTCTTTAATGGAAGTTCAAATACCAATTTCGAATTTAACAGCATGCAAACAGACATATGCAACTTATAAAACCGTAATCGATGATAAGGTGATATGTGCTGGTTATCCAAAAGGAGGAAAAGACTCTTGTCGGGTATTAATTTTATTTTTTTTTTAACCTAAAAAAAAAAAGTTGTTAAATAATATTTTTATTTCATTTTGAATCAGGGCGATTCCGGAGGTCCATTAATGTGGTCGAACAGAAAACAGTTTTATTTGATTGGCATTGTTTCTTATGGTTTTAAGGAATGCGGGCATCCGGGTTATCCGGGCGTCTACACAAAAGTGACATCTTACATGGATTGGATATTAGATAATATAAACAACTGATGCACTTAAACTCTTTTTACTTTAATATTAACGGTAATTTGCAGTAAACTGTAAATCTAATAATGATTTAATCGATTTATTAATTCATAGAAATTATACGAGCACTTATGTATTTTATTTAAGTCACAGTTCATTATTTTATAGATAATTAATATGTTAATATCTAAATAGCTTTTGTTACATAATTTTTGTATTCCATCGCCGTTGGCGTGATTAATATAGGTACTCAATGAAATACATTATATTGTCAAATTACATAAAAACAAAACACCGATAACGGACTTCGTATCTTTTATGATTATGAATATCTTCGTTGATCTTTAAAAAAATTATATTTTATACGTTTCATTAATTAATGAATATTTAACACGCGTCTAGATGATTGTTCTTGATGATATATTTATTTATATAAACTTGATATGTTAAATATAACAGTATAAAATTGTAATTTATTTAGTATACATTATATTTTGTATTTCTCACAATATTATATGATTTTCGTCTCTTTTGCATTTTAAGTGAATACGGTAAATATATGTCAAAAAAATTACTAATTAAATAATTGGACAGGGCCATTGTTTGCGGTCCACATATGAAAACACTTGTGTACCTACTGCTATAACTTAAATTAGTATGTATATATTAATACATAAATATTTACAATCTTGATTTAAATTTGTTTTTATAATCAGTACCTTCTGTAATTTGCACTTTTTTCAAGTTTACTACCACCGATTATTTAAAATATATTAAAACGTTTTGTACGAAATTACCCACTTGACTGTAAAAACGATTCGTTATTCGTTATTTATTTTTCTTATGGATTGAGGTAACTACACCTAAACCGATTCGACATTTAAATAAATTATGATTTATTCATGGTCAGCCCCCTCTCCCCACAGTTCTCCTCTTATAATGCATAATATTAAAAGCATTAGTATTGATCATAAAACTGGTTTGTATGGTAGGATAATATTTTAAATTAGACGTTGGTAAGTTAGATTTAAAAGGTGGATTTTATTTTAATCCAACGTACCTACATATTATATTCATACTACAAATAGGTATATCGTATATACCTTCATATACCTATAGCAGTGTTATTCAAGTGTTTAAGTCTTGACAAATAAAACGTAGATTTGTATACATTTATTACTATTTACTAAAAATCTCAATTCTGGTGATGATATTTGGATTTTGCTATTTATCATTTCAGTATGCAATAACTTAAGAGTTACACAAGGACTCTAATACAGGTTAGGTTAAACGGTTAAACCCCTAAAAAACTACATGTCTGTTAAAAAACTGTACTCGTAGTTTGCTTAAATTATGATATTTACAAGAAAAACTACACACCATGCGTAATATACTAATAAAATGATATAAGTTTCTATTAAAGTAATGTTTAATATCACAACTCATATAAGTTGTTATACAGTAGATTAAATACATTTTTACTGAAAACCCTTTATTGAAAAACTATACAGTATACTATGTGTATAAAATATAATAAAATATGTCAAATGCAAATGTTAAAAAGTACTACAAAAATTACTCATGACTAATAATTTTAAATTGCAACAAATTAACTAAACTCGTTATTCATCCCGATTAAATATCTTTTTTCGTTAAAATTTGAACATAAAAGATCTATTTAAATAAATACCCTCGTTAAAAATCCTCATAAAAAAAAAAGAACTTACGATCAACATTTTTCTTAATAGATGTAAATAATAATCCTAATTTTATATTATTTTCAACCAAAAAATAATGAAAATTTTAAAGATTTTTGTAACTTTAAAATATTTTTACTATTACATATTTGCGATATTTTGTAATAATTACCTATCACTACTAAACTTATAAATGTTTTGACCAACTGTTTTCCTGATTATTTTGAAAACACTAAGAGATAATATATAGACTGATACATAATATAATTTTATATTTATCGAATATATTTAAATGCTCAAAAACAATTATTTTTAGCTACTAAACTACTAAAATGCAGTAATACATATGAAAATTTACGATGTATTTAAAATCAATTTTATGGAGTATAAGAACAAAATAACTTGACATTGAGCATTAAAAATAATAAAAAATAAAAAACAAACATTTTTTTCTAAAATATAATTTATACTAAAATTTCAGTGTACCTACACTTGTGTTTTCGACGCAAATTACGTCATCGAAATATTTACATAGTTTAAATTTGATTCTGTAATTGATTTATTATTACTCCCCTCTTTAATCAATTGGATCCAAAAATGTTTTTAACATTAATTTTGAGTTTTATTGTCAAAAACAAATCACCCCTCCAAATAAGCAACACACAGTAATAACCAATGGCAAATTGTGGTATTTGAGGTTGGAAAAAAATATCAAAATCTGTTCTCCATACCATAAAACTAGTCTATAATAGACAATAAAAAGATAATGAAATAGCCAATATTGAAGTTTTCATAAAAAAAAAACTCTAGAGTGCGACACTATATTGAATCTTAGGGTGGCCATATTAGACACCTTTCCCCTACCTACACTTGTGTTTTCAATGCCAATGAGTTCATCATAATACAAATTTTTTACAAATTTTAAACATGATTTAGTAATTGCTCAATTATTACTCCCCTCTATAACACTCAGATACTGTAATGTTTTAAACATTGTCAGTGTTTTTTACCGACGAAAACAAATTTCCCCTCTAAAAAAAAATTATCATGCTGTATATTCACATACACAAAAAATCAACGGTCAATAATAATATTCAAGGATGGGGGAAAAAAATATCAAAAAGCTGTACTCCATACCTTAGTGAAACTCGATGGTAGCTCGTTACTTACAATAATAATAATTATTACGTTTTTTAAATTTGTTTTTGCTTTGTATTGTTACAGTGGCAACGCATATTTTACATCTAGTAGGTACTACATCAGAAATACGATCATCAATACTGGTCTCGTATGAAAAGGAACGAAATACGTATTTATATTTTACCTAAATAATGGTTATAATAATCTGTTTTTATTATTAGTTGTTTTACATTTTAAAATTAAAGGTATTTAGTTGATATTATTATTATGTGTGTTGAAACAAAATATACGTTCCTCTAATATAAATGTATTTTAGACATAACTCTAAAATCATAATAGTTATCATTACCATAAATGTTAGCAGATTTGTATTATTTAGTTTTATTTGGTATAAAATTGAAATGAATATTTTACATTTTGTTTCGTATTGGCTATTGTAATACGATATGCTCTTAGTTCCTTCTGTATTCTTTAAATTTGTTCAGTTTAATTTAGCTAATTAATAAAATTTTAAATAGTATTCATCAAAACCACTCACATGATAATTCAACAATTCAAAACTCTAGTTTGGGTATATTATTGTTATTATTTAACCATTTAAGTATTTTAGTATTATCACTCCGTATTTGAATTTATTGTTTATTTCACTTGAAGCTTACAGTAAGTTATCGTTCAAACATCACAATCAAGTTTAAAAGGTGTGTGTATCTTGAGTATTTATTAAATAAATAGATTTTTTTTTTATATAACAATAATATAAACTTTGAATCATTGCATATAAAATCATGTAAATATGTTGTGCATAAAATCTATAATCACAGCTTCAAATAATAATAGGTAGTTATATATAGTAGTAAATAGTCTTCAATATATAATTATTAATTAATTATACTATATATTAACTATGTGAAATTAACATAGGCATATAACTTATAAGTACCAAAATAACTATAATAATAGCCATTTGTTGTAAAAGTTTAATTTTCAGTTTGAACACAAAAAACTAACTGACCAATTATGGAGTTATGATGAGGGTCAGTGGCTAAAGTAAGTGACAACTAGAATAATTTATAACCCCCTAAGAAAAATACCTAAATACGTTTCTGCTAAAAATACTGTACATTTTTCTATTATTATGATATTATATTAAGGCAAACCATGTAATTTTGTTTTTTCTTAAAATTATGTTCAAATATAATGAGAATTTAAGTAAATCTAAATTACAATTACATAGCTATCTTGTTTTATCACGTATATATTCAGATATTATATTATATTGGCATTTGTGAGAGTAATATGTGTATGTGTCATGCTGTTTATGCCATTCAAAATAATACAATTTTTTTTACTTTCAGTATTACGTTCAGATATCAATATGAGAAAAGAACAATATTTTATAATCACAACCCTTATTGTCGGAATTATAACTGCTCTTCCTAAAGATAGTGAATAACTCATAAGTCTTATACTTTGGAAAAGGTATAAAACCTCAATAGTTTCTCTTTTAGTTTTAGCTTTCAACCCAAATATTAGTTAACAATTTGACTTTTATCCGTGTTTCTATATATATTTGGTATATTCTTAGATTGTTAGAATATACTAACTCTCGCATTTTTTATTATTTGACTAATGGGACTTATACATAATAAAATTACCTATCAATCATATCTCCTATTACTACGATATTAGTATTTTTTGAACTCAGCAGACAGCACGTATTATTGATCAGTGATAAATGATCACATTCTTGTACTCGTATTGTCCTTTATTATTATTTATTTGCGTATCTTGTTTTTTTATCCAACTTCTTTTATTAATTGTTTCCAGCACTCAGTGCATAGAGCATCTACAATTTATTCTGCTTGCTTATACTGTGACCAAGTTGCCATCTCTTATAACACAACACTCATATATAACATAAATATTTTGTATTTATTTTCTAATTTTTAAAATTTGAGGAATATAATTTTCGTTTCTAGGAATGATTTTGTATCTTTTTCAAATATGTTTCCTTTAAGCCAAATATGTAAATTAAGTACTTGATTTTAATCTTTTTTTATTGATCTATTGACTTATTGAAATAAAAATATTTTAATTGTTAAAAATGTAAAACTCATCAAACACCATTAGTGTAAAATAATTAAATAAATTACTCTATATCTTATAATTTATATTAATCTTATTATCTATAAGATAAAGTTGTCAATTTTCCAATTGATTTTTCATATTAGTTGTTTTTTTGTCCAACTTATTTTATTTATTATCTAGGAATGATTTTATTTCTTTTTTCAATATGTTTTTTTCAAGACAAAATATATAGACTAATTACTTAATTTTAATTTATTTTTATTGGTATAGTGACTCAAATACAAAAATACTATATTTCTCAAAAATTTAGAACTCATCAAACACCATTTGCGTAAAATAAATAAATACAACTCTTAGTTGTCAATTTTCCAATTGATTTTTGTCGTTTTTCCAGATCAACTCTATAGTATTGTCTTTGGGTCATTATATTATTAAATTTCTAATAACTTTTAAACCCCGATACTTGACTATGTCACAAAATTATATAAGCTTTAGTTGGCTAATTATCAATATTTTATTTATAATCTATTAGAGATTGTGTTTGCGATTGATTCACCAAAAATACTGAATAAATCGCATGAGGACATATCATATGTTGCATCTAAGTTACCATCACAAGATACATGTGGTAAAAGAAAGGCACCAAGCTTTCGAATAGTTGGAGGAAGTGATTCAGATTTAGGTTGGATACATTTATTTTTTATTTTTGAAGTATTTGTATTCATTCGGGTATTAAAAAATGAAAAAAACAAATGAATTATCTTAAATATTTACAATCGTACAGGTGTTTGGCCATGGATGGTAGCTCTCGGATACAAGGATAAAGATGATGTAAATGATTCTATAAAATGGACTTGTGGTGGTACATTAATATCTAACAAGCACGTATTAAGTATCGCCCGTTGTCTGGATAATATAGGGAGAAGTTTATTGTAAGTAAATCACGTTTAACATGTCAAAGAAAGCTTATTTTTTAAGCAACAGACATTTGGATAATTTCTAGTTACGTTTACAGCTATATAGGTACAATAGGCCAAAAAAATATATTTAATCAAACAATTTAACTGATCTTTAATTACTTTTGAAGTCGATGTTTGTAATTTAATCTTCGTAGAATATTATGGGATTGATAATTTTTTATTTAGAAGAGGAACACATTATTTAGGTCTTACCTACTGGACTCTGATTTTATAATATCCTACTTTAAATATTGACTGAAAAATACTTAAAAATATTTACCTAGTTATTATATATTTTCTACTTATAGGGTTTTGAAAAATTGAATGTGATAAATTTGGAAAATGTAACTAGTTCAAATGTCATAAACTTTCTAGTAAAATATAAAAAGCATTTTTGAAATCGAATTGTTCATAAGAGTTTTTTTCTATTAAATAAATTTATATGCTAGAAACGCTTCAGTTTAGCCCAGACACCATTAAGTAATATTTGTCAATAGTTCGGTACTCTCTTTCTCTTCATATGTATTTTAATAATAAATAACATTTAGTTGTTAAAACATTTACGAGGAGTTTTTCATAAAAAACTAATTTTTAAATTTGTTACAGGACAGTTGCACGCTTAAGTGACTTGAATTTGAATTCCACAATCGATGATGGGGTAACCCCATTGGATGTTCCAATCGAACGTGTTATATACAACATAAAGAATACAACAAAAAATCTTATACCAATGACATCGGATTAGTGGTATTGAAAAATGATATTACTTTTACCAGTAAGTGTTTTTAGCACTTTTCATCGGAATATTTTATCATACTTTATATTACAAACCATTGTTTTATTTTTATATATTAAAATACTTCTTTTATATCGTTGTCTGCGTTTATTATTGGTTAGACTATTTCAAAAATATATTTTTCTTACTATACCATTATTATTAGGATACGTTTAATAATGCCATTGAAAAAGATACACAATGTGTTTAAAAAAAAATGCATTGATTATTTTTTAAAAGATTTGATGTTTATTTTTTTTTTTTTTTAACTAGCATTTATCCAACCAATATGTTTGCCATTATCACCAGATATGAAAAACATCGATATGGGAAATAATTTGCCTTTTATTACTGGATGGGGAAAAACTGATACAGGTAAATTTATTATTTATTTGCCATAGAATAATAAATTATCAACTTCATTTCAAAAATTATAATATACTAAATTAAATATGTTTATAATCGTTCTTATTTTTTTTACTAATTATAGATTCCAATGATTATTATTATCGATATTAAAATCTTACTAAATAGATTGAATGTCTGTCAACCTAATAAATGTTTGAGAAAATATTTCGTAGTATTTGAAAAATAATTATTAGTATTATTTAGTTGAAGAAACGTCTTCATCTTTAAAGGAAGTTCGAGTTCCAATCATAGACAACGAGTATTGTCAATGGATGATTTATAGAGATGTTAAAGGAGTAGTTATCGATGACAGAAAATTGTGTGCTGGAAAACAAAGAAAAAATGCATGTCAGGTATTTAGTAATTTTTTATTTTAATTTTATTTAAAAAATGGAAAATTAGGTTACCACTTTGCTGCATATTAGAAGTTAAAATGTATATCTTACCCTTGTGTGGGTCACTGCTGTGTATTTATTCATATAATAAATCATTTCTACTAAAAACGAATTAGGAGTAAAGATCCGATGTTGATATCATTTGTTCTTCGATGAAATATCCTAATTTTTCCAAATTTGAACTGAATATTAAAAAAGACTAGCAAGTGATGGGTATTGCGCTACTGTATTCTAGAAATCGAAAATAGGTCACTATAATGGATGTGTTAAATTTGAATGCAATGACAAGTATCATAATATACGAAAAATCATTCTGAACGGACTTGATTTTTCAGTCTGCGATAATTAGTAGGATATATTATATTATTACCTATATTTAAATTGTGATATATCGTTATTTCACGCGATTTCGTAAAAAATTAAATTTAATAGGCTCATAAAAATGTTTCTATATTGACGTTAGAATTTTTTTTTTATAGTTATTTGAATATAAAGTTATGGAAAACCTTTATTAGGTATTACAGTTTTATCTTATTTTATCTTTTAACCTTACATATAAATAAAAAAAAATGTCATGAATTTTCAACTTCAAAGTTCCTTGTAAATGTTCACGATTTTGACATATTTCGTAAACATTTGAACTTTAAATGCTTATCAACAAAAAATGTGACGTGTATAGGAAATCAATTTTATTCACATTTATTTATATAAATATGTTTTTAAACATTCTAAAATCAATATATTAATCAAAGCAATGATTTAAAAAAATATATTTAATTCATAGATAGCAAATCCAATAAAAGTATATTATTACATTTTATTTTCAATGTTTCAGGGTGATTCCGGAGGTCCGTTGATGTGGTTGAAGGAAAAACAATTTTATTTGATAGGCATTTCTTCTTTTGGTCGCTTATTTTGTGATGAAAGTCCAAGCGTGTATACTAAAGTGTCTTCTTATATTGATTGGATTTTAGAGAATATATAAATTTTAATACAAACAATTAATAAACTGTTTTCGATATTAATATTCTTTTGTATACAACTATAATATGATTTGTTCAATTTATTAATCCATATGAATTATGCAATTATTATTCAATTGTATTCTCTAGTATAAATCATATTTCATCGCTATGATCAAACTGAAACATTTATTGTCCTACAGAGGCGTATTCAGATTTTTTTTAGGAGGCACACACTGTTTACAATTTTACCATATACAATACCTACTGCCAACAAGAAAATAAACCAAATATTTAATGTTTTTAATGCAAATAATTTATTTATTTTAAATCAGTCATTAATACTTAATATATATGTACATATAAATAAATTGTAATTTAAATATTTAATAACAAAAACGGACAATGTTTTAGTCCATACAAAATTATAAGTAAAAGAAAACAGTAAAAATTATATAAAATTATTTTGACCAATCTGCGAGTAGCAATTTGGTGCTTTTTTTTGCAAAATCCTCAACGATATCAGTTTCTGAATAACGATCCGTTATTCGTTATTTATTTTTCTTATGGATTGAGGTAACTACACCTAAACCGATTCGACATTTAAATAAATTATGATTTAGTCATGTTCAGCCCCCTCTCCCCACAGTTCTCCTCTTATAATGCATAATATTAAAGGCATTAGTATTGATCATAAAACTGGTTTGTATGGTAGGATAATATTTTAAATTAGACGTTGGTAAGTTAGATTTAAAAGGTGGATTTTATTTTAATCCAACGTACCTACATATTATATTCATACTACAAATAGGTATATCGTATATACCTTCATATACCTATAGCAGTGTTAATCAAGTGTTTAAGTCTTGACAAATAAAACGTATATTTGTATACATTTATTATTATATACTAAAAATCTCAATTTTGGTAATGATATTTGGATCAACTATTTATCATTTAAATATTTAATAACTTAAGAGTTACACAAGGACTGTAATATAGGTTAGGTCAAACCCCTAAAAAACTACATGTCTGTTAAAAAACTATACTCGTAGCTTACTAAAATTATGATATTAACAAAAAAAACTATACATTAGCGCGTAATTTACTAAAATAATCATATACATTTCTATTAAAGTAATTAATGGTTAATATCATAACTCATATAGATAATACAGTAAATTAAATTAATTTTTACTGAAAATGCTTCCTTGAAAAATTATGCAGTATTCTATGTGAATAAAATATAATGAAATACGTCAAATGCAAATTTTTACAAATTAGGTACTACAAAAAACAAGGCTGGACATTAACGAGTTAAAAATTAAAATTAAATGAAAACGTTAAGTTAATTAACTCGTTACTTTTTTTTCAAATTAACTTTTAACTTAATAAGTTACGTTTTTTTTAGATTAACGTGTTCATTTCAAGTTAATTTTATACAAAAGTATGTAAATTAGGTTAATTTTAGAAAAACACAGTTTTTGATAGCTAATTGGTACTAAGATGTATCATTTTAAATTTTCCTGGTAATTTTCTTGAGTGTAAGGAAAAACTATCTAATTAACAAGATTATGTGTCTGGAATTTATTATTTTTGCAAATTGGAAAATTTTAACTTTAATCTAAGTATTGTTACTTTTTTTTAAAAATTAACTTTTAACTTAACGAATTAATGAAAAAAATATGAATAACTTTTAACTTAATTTAACTCGATTCTTTTTTAAAATAACTTAACTTAACGAGTTAAAAAAAATCGTTAACTTGCCCAGCCTTGACAAAAAGTACTCATGGCTAATAATTTTAAATTACAGCAAATTAACTAAACTCATTATTCATCCCGATAAAATATCTTTTTATGTCTAAATTTAAACATAAATTATCTATTTCAAAAAAAAAAACCTATTAAACAGACCCATAAAATAAAAGGGAATTTTTGATCATTATTTTTCTTAATAAATGTAAATACAATACCCACAGTGAAAAATTATTCTAGGAACCTTATAGTTCCCAATTAAAATTTTTTATGATTACCAACCAAAAAAAAATGTTGAAGATTTTGAAGATTTTTGTTAACTTTAAAATAGTTTTAGTATTATGTTTTTGAGGTATTTTGTAATATTTATCTAATATATAAACTTCTAAATGTTTTGCACCAACTAAAACACACTTATATAGAAAAAAAAACAAATGACTGTTAATGATGTCTAAGTATTATCATCACATCTTATACAGAAAACAGTAATATAAACATAAAGTTAAATATAAGTTCATTAATAAAATTTTAAGTTTTTCAAATTTAATTTCCTTGATAAATTTCACTAAAGTATTATCAAATTTAATGTCAAATATTTACACCATTAAAATATCCCAGTTTTACTTATTTAAAGATGGTATATCTTAATGAGTTAATTTTTTTTTCCTGATTACTTTTAAAAACGCTAAAAGATATCATTGTTGACTTATTATTAAATCTAAATAGACAAGAAATCAGCTCAGAGCGATAATATGCTTTTTTTTTATTATACAAAACTTAAAAATATACAGAAAAAAAATGTTCTGCTACAATACGAAAATTGGCGATATATTAAAAACCAATTTTATCGAATATAAGAACTAAATATCTTGACATTAAGCATTAACAATAATAAATTAAAATTTTTTTTCTAAAATATAATTAATATTAAATTTCCACTGTACCTACACTCGTGTTTTCGACGCAAATGACGTCGTTGTAATATTTACATAGTTTAAACATGATTCTGTAATTGGTTTCATATTACTCCCTTTAACCAATCCGATCCAATAATGTTATAAATATCAATTTTGAGTTTTATTGACAAAACAAATCAGCAACAAACAGGAATAACCAATGACGAATGAAGATGGAAAAAAATATCACAGTGAAACTCAATGGTACCCTGTTACCTACAATGATAATAATTATTACATTATTAAAATTTCTATTTGGTTCGTATTGCTACAGTGGTAACACGTTTTTACATCTAGTATGTACTAAATCAGAAATACGATCCTTAATACTGGACACGTACGAAAAGGAACGAAAAAGGTATTTCTAATTTACATAAATAGTTTTATTATCTATTATTACTTATTATTAGTCGTTGTACCTACATTTTAAAATTTAAAGGTATTCAGTTGCTATTCTTCTATGTGTTGAAACAAAATATATGTACCACTAATATAAATTTATTTCAGACAGAACTCTCAAATCATACTAATTACCATTACAATAAATGTTAACAGATTAATTATATTTTTTAGTTTTATTTGGTATAAAATTGAACTGAATAATTTAAATTTTGTTTCGTATTGACTATTATAATACGATATGCTCTTAGTACCTTCTGTATTCTATACTATTGTTCAGTTTAATTTCGCTAATTATTTATATTTTAAATAGTATTCATCAGAACCATTCACATGATTATTTAACAATCTATGGTCCTAACATTCATTATTCATTTTTCACGGTGTTTAAGGTAAGTACTCCTAAACCGATTCGTCCACGGCAAAGTTACTTAATACGCAACAACTTAAACTGTTAACTGAAATCTATAAAAAGTGTATATCTCGTTTTATTGATGAAACGTGTGAAACAACATTATAAAAATTTGATGACAATTTTAAGTTTTTAATTTTTAATTTTGTTTATGCGTTTCACTAAAATATCTAGTTTTTCTTTAATTTATTTTTTTTAGTTATTTTCCGGTTATTATGAAAAATACTAAAATTATAAACGTTTTACCTATGTAAAAGTACTAAATAGATTTATCAATTAGTCCAAAAATCACTCTCAAAGTTGAAAATTAGATTATTACTCCTACTTATTTTCGCGTATATAGACAATCGAATTTATTCACATCTGTCGTAATAAATATATTAATTGTATACATTTTTTAATCATTTTATTCGTCAAATCAATGATTTTAAAAAAATTGTAAAGTTCATAGATAATAAATGCAATAAAAATATATTATTACATTTTATTTTCAATGTTTCAGGGTGATGCCGAAAGTCCGTTAATGTGGTTGAAGAAAAAACAATTTTATTTGATAGGCATTTCTTCTTATGGTAATGTAATTTGTGGAAACAATCCAAGCATGTATACCAACGTGCCTTCTTATATTGATTAGATTTTAGAAAATATATTAATTTTAGTACAAACAATTAATAAACTGTATTTTATTTTGATTTTGATATTAATAACATTTGTATACAACTATAATAATATGATTTGTTCAATTTATTAATCCATATGAATTATACAGTTATTATTCAATGGTATTCTTATGTATTAATCATATTTCATCGCTGTGATTAAACTAAAAGAAATTATATATATGTTACGGGCAAAGTAGGAAATCCGAACATTTTGGGCAATGTAATAATGATTATTTTAATACTCGGATTGTACGTACATTGCCCGGATTCAAGTGGGCAAAGTAAATTAAATACAGCGCACAGCACATATTTATATCGAATGGCATTTATACATAACAATAACACTAGAAAACTATACTTAAATATTTTATTCGTATGTGACACTTGTAACCGATAATACAAATCGATTCGTAATCTTAACCACAAAGTGATCGCATAGTACCTATACATTGCGCAAACACTCTTGCTATTCACGATAGGCAAAGAGGTGTTTATCCAGGCTAATGTGTTACCACCAGTACACATTTCTTTAAGAGATGAAGTAGCAAGAAAACTTCTTAATTGGGTAGTCAAGACTCAAGAGTATGATAGGTGTACTTGCAATACATTATGTAAGACTAACCAGTGTAAATGTAAAAAATCTGGTCAACTTACAAGTGCCACAGTAGTGATGTATGTCGTAATAAATTAAGTAAAATAATGCTATCTCTATATGCTTAACATTATTTTTTTAATAATAATTAACTAAAATAATTATAATTTAATAATAAAAATATTCATTTTATCATGTCAAACCATTTTTAGATAATAATATTAACTCTTCAATTGTATGTATCTAACTAGATAGGTACCTAATAGATTTAAACCCTAATATTTGAAGCATCTATTGATGGTTTTTTTATGATTATTTAAGTACCCTGTAAGATTTTTTATGTAATTTTTAATGTATTCAATATTTAACTTACAGTGCCCAAATTGAATTGGACATTGTATATATAATGTTCGACCCCGGAAAATGTTAACTTATTCCAACTTTGCCCTTGAAAATCGGGCATTGTTGAAAAACAATATTTTTAAATATGCTTATGATGAATCGTGGTATCTCTTAAGGATATGAATATTGTCATTTTTGTGTATATGTCTCCTCTTTACCCGATACTATATTATTGTAAACTACCTAGGATCACTTTAAAAAAATCAAATCCGTTTTAGAATTGACGCATTGCATTTCATAGATACACAACAAAAAACATAAAATAACAGTGTATTTTTTTACAAAATAAAGTACTTTAAAACCAAGATAGATTTTCTCTTTAAGTAATAATATAAACGTACAGTTATAGAGAACGAAATTTTCAATAATTGTATTAGGTCTTATAGATTTTCGTCATCGATATTAATTTTCGGTACTAAAAGATCGATTTAAATAATTCTGATATATCTAGATTGCTAGGTACGTTTTTAGATGCAATAAATTAATAATTATACTACTATAATTGTTTATCTTTTTATTTTAAGTAGAACAAAATAATTATAATAACTGTCAAAAAACTCAGTATACAGCTTACGTATTATACCTACTCTATAATATATATTATGTATTACAATTATAGTTATGCGATTTCTACGGAAATGTTGTCTTAGAGCATCACATAAAGAAATCAAGGACTTCGTGTGTGTAATAAGACTATTTTCTGTTTAACACGATAATATGACAATATAGTAGCAATAAATATATTACAAAGGAGGATAATGAAAAATCCTGCGATCAACCACTTCTCCGACAATAATATGAACTAGCCAAACCGGTCTTTTCATAGAGAGAGATCCATTCGGAATAACTGACGTTTCGATTGAAAACGGCAATAAATTATACAGCATAATATTGTCTATTTTTTTTATATATATATGTATAGCCGTAAATCATTCGCATATATTTGTGATTCTCATATAGTATGATCTGTCGTTTGTGTTACCGTTTTTTCGTTTTTTGACATGTCGAAACTCGCTGTTGTATGGTGTTTGGTTTTCGCGTACACCGCCCATTCGCAATCTTGGGACAGGAACGACGGTGAGACTCACAAGTCGGAATTAATTAAATACTTACATAGGTCTTATTTCCATCGTTTATCTTTATAGACGAGCTGTGCAAAGTGATCACCAAGACCAACGGCGATTACACGTGTAAGCCAATCGACCAATGTCCGGTGGTCCTTCGTGCAGCTGAAAACCTTTCGGTGTATCCAAAGATATGCAGGTTCCTTGGACGAACACCAATTGTGTGTTGCCCGACTTCGCAAGATGTCCTCAGTAGAAATTCCACCGAAAGTGAGTGAAATATTATTATTATTTATTTATTACTATCAACAATAACATATGAATATCAAATCCCAACGATTTCGTGTAGTGTGCAGAAAATACTATTCGTTGACTACGAAAGGCGGTGGAACTATTGATGCTGGCAGTTGTCGAACGAAAAATAAGATCGACAAAAATCTTCTTACCATTGTTGGTGGGACCAAGGCAGAAGTAATGGAATTTCCTCATATGGCAAGTACCCGTGAATGTAAAAAAGTAAAATCAAATTTAAGTCAATAATTTTATCAAAATACAATTTCTCGCTAATCCGTGATACAAAATAAATATGACGTGGTAAACTCGTAACGATAAACTTGTCGTTCATTTTTGTAACAGTTCTGTGTACTTTATAAAAAAAATATTGATAAACATCGTAAGATAATATTTTTATTTTTCTAACATCTGTATAATACCATTTCAAGTGGTTGTTATTTTAAATATAATTATATATATATACTTAGGGCAATATTATCGCTACATACCTACCCTTAACTTAAAAGATTAGATATCTACTGTTTCCAAGTCTATCTATGTACTTATAGAGAATATCTATCTAAATTTTACCGAACCTAGGCATAGAGCCATCGAACGTTTGATGCCTATAGTTAGCGTAGTGCTGCCTCTAAACAATAATAAATAGAATACATGTGTAATTTTTGTATAATAATTGATATAAATATTCAGGTTCTTTTAGGATTTGGAAAGAAAATTAAAAATGTTGAATGGTCCTGTGGTGGATCGTTGATTAGTGATCGTTATGTGCTTTCAGCAGCTCATTGTTCTGAAATTGGAAAAAAGTAAGTTCTTGTTATTACTGAAAATCGACATGATTGTATTCGTTCTTTAAATGAAAACTAAATTTTGTTTGTATTATATACCTATAATCTATATATATATATATACCTACCTACTATAATTTACTACTTTATTTTTTTATTTTTTTTTATTAAATATATACGTAGATACCTATACAATATACGTATATAAATTATAAATATATTATAAAATGAATTGTAACTACACAATGTGAATGTGGTTTCTTACTTTAGAAGTCCAGTTAAATGGGCTTTGCTAGGTGACAATGACATAGGTTCCAATGAAGGTGATGCCGACCCTCAAGTTCGCGAAATTGTCCAGCGCATCTTGCATCCAAATTACAAGCCTCCGTCGATGTACAACGACATCGGTCTGTACCGATTAAACACACCAGTTCAATTTAATCGATTTATCTTACCGGTTTGCATAAACTCCGATGAACAATTAACCACTAAACAAGCAATTGCCATTGGTTGGGGAAGAACTAGTTCAGGTTTTTATATAATCTTTTTATAACTTTAAGAACATTTTGTAAACAATTTTAAATCATCTTTAAATTGTTGATACACATAACTATACAGATATAATCGATAAACCAAATATTATTTAATAATATATTGTGGACGTTAATTAGATCACATACCTACGTACTAGCATGGTTGAGAAGCTTCTAAGTGAAAATCTTAATAATTCATCATTAATAATTATTTAAAAAAACATAGGTATTCATTATCATATATACTAGCTATTTGTCTATATTTGTTACAAATAATATAATCTGGACACAATTTAACAATGTTTTTAATAGGCCTATATGGCTATATTTAAATCAATATATTTTACATAAATATCTATAATAAAATTAAGATACCTACTTTTTAGTTCCAGTTAGTGATTATTGTATGATTTCTATATTGTGCTTATCAATTTTTTTATTAGGTAGATGATTCTAATGCCACTTTTTTTATAAATTCTTAACTTTAATTGGAATCCCACAAATTTATCAGAAATAATAGATATTACTGCTCTATATTATATAATTGGTTTCATGCATTATTCTTAGACTTGTTAAAATTATTTAGTGATTTAATAATTATATTTTGTATTATTTATTTATTTAGCTGGACAAACGAGTAATGTTTTAATGAAAGTATCACTAGATTTTGTGGAACAAAATGAATGCAATCGTAGCTATTCGTCTTCTGCGAGTCCAAATTTGGAATTTGGAATAAATCCAAGCAGTCAAATTTGCGCCGGAAAAATGGAAGGTGGAAAAGATACCTGTCAAGTATGAGAATATAATTTTAATAGCTATGAATACGTACCTATTTTATAGTAAATATTAAATCTATAATTTATTATAGTTATTAAATTTAACTATTTAGATTGAAATAGTAGTCGATATTTAGGTACAAACTACTAAGTACCTATACTAGACTATAGATACCTACACGATAGGTAACTATCGTAAATTTATTTTTTCAAAATGTATATGTAAGTACCACGGTTTTTCATAGGTACTCTAAAAATTTAATGTCAAATTTTATAATATTGTACATAGTGTAACTGATTATCAATTTGACGTTATCTACACCACGAAAATATATGATCATTCTTTTTGGGCGTTTGCATATCGGTAACATTATTTTGTCATCAATATAGCGCTTCTTTTTTATTCGCAAAAGTTTAGATTACCTACTTTACATTCCATCCAAATCAAACCCTATTTGAACCTACGAACATTTTAAAATGTTGATGTTATTGATTTTGTAAATATTCTATGTATGATGTACCTATTTAGGGCGATTCAGGTGGACCGTTACAGATTGCACATCCTGAATTTGAGTGTATGTACACGCAAGTTGGTATTACGTCGTTCGGGAGACTGTGTGGTGAACCTAATGTTCCTGGCGTCTATACGAAGGTGTCCAATTACGTGTCTTGGATCAATAGCATCGTTTGGCCGACCTCTCAATGAATGTTATTAATTTGCAATTGCAGCCACTTAAAATAATGTTTATACTTTTTATATCTATCTATACTAATTTAAATAATTGTCGAAATTATCCTTTATTAACTAGTATAAGTAGTAGGTATTACAATTAACAATTTGTAAAAATATTAATGTTTACTACCTAGTATAAACCGAATGTTATTGTAATAAAATTTATTAATAAACTGGACGAAATATATACCTAATATTTAATAAGTAATAAATACTATAATTTAATACATAAATGAACACAAAAAAAGCTTAGTGCAGTGTTCAGTATTTTAGCCTATTTTATTAGCAGATAAATACCTCAAGTTAAGCTTTAGAAAATTAAGTATGTAGGTATATTTACAGGTGTACATCGAGAAACGCTTAGATGTACTTAGTTTAAAAATCGATTTCTAAATGTTAAATTATAAAATTAATAACCATTGTCCATTTTACAACACTATTACTATTGTTAAGGTACTTTTTTTCTTTCTTGACAGTAATTTATATATGACATTTGATTAGATATCTACAAGTGATGAAATCATTAAGATTATAATAATAATAATAATAATTATTATTATTACCTATTTCGTATGGCCCTAAATACCTAATATAACTTTCACAATTTGACATAACACAGAAGGTATGGAGTTTTAAAAAATACAGTAAATAGATAAAAGTTTAAATTTAAAAATAATGCCTAACTACTACTAAGCTGTTGAAAACTAAATGTGGAGAATATTGAGAGCATGCAGTGTCAGTAGTATGTTACTTCATATTACCTGCTGATTTATACATTGTCTATAACTGTCTATTGTCTACCTCTACAGTTAAAAATAGAATAAAATAATGCTAACAAGAAATAGATAAAAATAACATGTAAAGCGTACTCTATAGTTTAAATATAGATTATAAATTTAACGGAATGTTAAGAAAAGTTATTTAACATAAAAATTATATTTCCATAAAAAGAAAATCGTATATGATAACGCCATCTAGCGGTTTACTTTAGTGATAATTAAGATCAGCAAGTCATTACTAAACAATGTGTTATTTAAAATGAATCAAATACTTTTTGTTTATAAGAAGAAAACTTAAAAATTGAATATAAGTTATTCTTAAAGCAATGTAAAAATAATAATTTATATTTCGTTAAAAAAATTATTCATAGAAATTTGACTTAATCTTGTATATTAATATTTACTACATATTATGAAATTTTTAGTATCTAGATTAATTTTAAGTTATTTGTATCACAAACATAATTTCCAATTGATTTCTGTATAATGTTGTAATGGTGTGAACAATGGTGTGTTTACACCACTAGGCCGGGCCCAATTTTTATTTGACTTTTAAACTGTGGGTTTTTTTTATCACAAATAAAAATGTTGTTACTAATTATTATTATTGAATATTATTATCATACCACGTTCCATATGATAATTAATCTTCCCTAATAGTTATAATTATAAACACACTATACACTACAGAATAAAACGGGCCTACCCAATTAGTTTGTGCTGGACATGCCACTGGGTGTAAAATATCATTAGAGTATACATATTTTATTATGATTTACTTAATATATCAAACAACTTTTTAGTTTTCAATAACTATTGCTACATAACAATGGTATTGACTTATAAAATAATAACTGATCAATAATACATAATATTAAATAAAATATAATTATAATATATATTTGTTTTAGGAAAAAATTTGGCCAACCTACTGTTAAACTTTGAGAAAAATAAATTACAAAAAGCAATATTTAATTAATACATTTATATTTTCAATAATCATGATAGTTTCAATAATATGTTCAAGTGTAAATAGTAAAGCACTTGAATAGTGGTGAGAAAGGGGTTATATGGATTTCCATTTTAAAAAATATCAATTTATCAAAAGTTAAAATTATGATATACAATAGGTTATATAAGTTTAACGTTAAAAAGTAAGTACAATAGTCATAACTTTTTTGCTTCATCGTATTTAGTATGAACAAATATTTTCAAAAATTGAAAAAAAAATTGTTTATTTTAAATTGATTTATTTCAAACTTTTCTAGTATAATTTATGATGTGAAGTACCTGGGAAATAGCTTATTCTATCATTCTACTGTAATAGAATATAGATGTTGTTATTGAACAGATTGTTGTAAATGATGAGTTAAATTTTAATTCAATGATAAAACATTGCACAAGAAAAACAATTGAGTAAGTATATTATTACAGTAAGTTATTTAAATTTTTATATGCAAGTAATACACAGTAAATTGAACTAATTATTGACTAAAATGTTTTTATATTACATAATAATAATAATTAAAACTTTATATTATAATATATTACTGTAATTTATTTATTATAAATAAATATCAATGTATTATCAAATGATGTGTTAGTTAATATTATAATTATTATTATTTTTGAATTAGAACATGGACATAGACACAGGGCGGGATATGGACCCCCTATGACCTATTTTATTATACATATATATATACTTTACACATTATACCGATAATAGAAAATATGATTATCTTAAGTTATCAATTTTTTTTTTATGAAAATTAGCTAGTTTTTAGGGATATATATATATCCTGTATACGCTACTAAAATAAAAATATGTAGATATTTTGACAATGTAATTGTATATTGTAATTATAACAATATACTTAATAACAGAAAGTTTCAAATAATATGATTTATACTGGATCAGTCAAAAGACAAGTAAAATTACTATGTAAGTATATAAAGTAAAATTGAATGCTTAAAGTTTACAAGAATTTATACTGTGATTCAATATATTATATTAGCAATAACCTACAGTGAATAGCAATCATTTGAGATGATTAACAATTCCAATCAGTAATATCAACATCAACTAAAAATAAAATAAATCAACAATTCAGATACAATATTTTAAGGCAGATTCTGATCTGAACATAATAATGCGGAATGTTTAATTAGTTTGCAAACAGTATACATTTTTAATAATTTTTCATAGTATACACTAAAAATTGTGTGTAATTGTTGTAAAGCAGAGGTATATATTTTCTTATTTCAAGCCAGATATAATTAATTTAATTTAGTTTTTTACACAATAACTGATAACTATTAAAATCTTTACGAGGTATTTAAAGGTGTTAAAGGCATAATTGTATAAACCATACAATGTATGATTTATAGTTATAGGTACCTACTGCATACATTTTTTAAAAATATAGATAATCCCTGTTATATATCACAAGGGTTAAGTAATGAACTTTAAGTAGTTTTTTAAGTATTGAACAATTCAAATTCTGTAGGTTTTTTATTATGATGGTATCAAGGGAATATTGTTAATCTTTAAAAATTAATGTTTTTTAATGAGTTTTATGACTGTGTATCACAGTTTAAATAATATACCTACATAATTCATAAACAATGTTTATAATTATGAAAATTCTTAATAAACCATAACAATGTTGCACTAATGAATGGTGCATGACAATCGTTGGCAATGCATTTTAAACACTCTCTAGGAAATGTAGGTATTTTCTGAATCATTATTATTGCTGATATTAATATTATATTATGCAGGTACCCACTATGCATACATACTTGTAGTGATATTTTTAAGAAACTTAACGGTTGAACCTTGTATAGTACACTGCAAATTTTGTTGTAAGGGTGGTAAGTGTTTTCAATATTGAAAAATAATGTCACTGAAAAAACAGTTAAATATTATTATATAAAAATACTAGTTGTGTTAGAACTGTTAGTAGGCTAACATTATAACAATAAATAATTTTCTTTAGTTAATTTACAACAGTACTACCTAATAAATATAACACAAATGGTTGACAAATACTCACATATGACTGTATTTAATGACGGATTTAATCTCACCCAAAATATACATGAAAACTTGGATATTAAAACCTTATTAATACAATAAAAAGTACAGGTCCCATGTGCATTTGACTAATCAGCCAAAGCTGCTGTCGGTTAAATTATTCAACATGAAGTATTCTAAGACGTTGAACAAGAACAACACAAAATCACAACAGTATCCGGTAAACGCAAGGAACATCCTGAATTAGAGAAAAAAACATTAATACATAATATTGGCTGTTGCTCGAACAATAGTTACCGGACAACATAACATTTCACTGGACGTGGATTAAAGGCAGACGAATAGATGACTTCTTGCATGCGGGTGTTCCATCGTCTGTAGATAGAAATAATAAAAAACGATGCTGCAACAAAAGTGAAAGTAGAAAATACAAGTAAACGTCAAGTTTGCGTATCAACTCAAAAAAGTTAAAAATACAGAAATACAAGAAGGAAAACCTTAATCCAAGCTCATACATTGGAGTCTGGACATGTAAAATAAAAACATTTCATACCTATTAGGTCTTCAGTTGCTCTTAGCAGTCTTAGCTCTTTAGGTACCTATGAGCACGTGTAAGGCATTGAGGCTGTCGGCTGTCTCGAATCGTGGTATGAAGAATATACTCAAAATAGTAAATACATTGGCATTTGACGAATGGCCATGCTCGTCGTTCAGTATCAGATGGATAACAGCTGAGCTGTTATCACACTGCAACAGTAATACGATAAACGCGGTCTACAGGCACACAGACATTTAAAAATATTAAAAATATACGTTCGTGGTGGGGGGGGGTTGTGAACAAATCTTAACTTAAGATTTTTAAGTTCAAATTTTTAGATACATAAATACAGTATAAATAATATAACATCATATTTTTAAGTTATTTATAATTTACATTATTTACAAATATGTGCAAGTCAATTGTAATTTATAATTAATAACCAAGGTATATATATTATATATAATTAAAGAAGCGTGTAAGGTGTAAATAAAACTGTAACATACCTTTTTGTTATAAAAATTAAAAAAACAAAAAGTTATAAACGTACTTACTTTAAAATACCTAAAATCATATTGTTAACCTTAACTTAATGCATATTGTTATTTTTTTTTTTTTTTTTTTTTTAACTGCCCGGAATAATCTAAATCATTATACTATGGATAGGTAGGTACTTTTTAATTAGTTAAATCGTCACATTCATTGGAAATTAAATGCCTATAGTTAGTGGTTACCAAAGTAAAAAAAAGAAATTAACTTTTTCGAGACTATTTATATAAGCAAATCGTCATACATTTGAAAACAAATTCATACAAAAAAAAAAAGAAAACGAGAAATACGATCACATTGGACATGATATCTGCGTGATATATAGATAATATAGATATGTATAAACTATAGACATAATATTACATATAGTATTACGTCGTCTCGGTTAACATTTTCACTTCGTTTATATACATTGTTGACAATGAGCAATATGTTTTTATTCTATCGCAATTATTATACATTATTATTTAGTCGTCTGTTCTCAAAATAGTATAAACACCTACGAAATCCACATGTTGCAAGACACAAAATATGGACTATGTGCATTAAAATTTAATAGTGCCTAATATATATATATATATTATATTATTATACTGTAGAGGTATAATTTATTTATTACAGAATACAAAACTGAGTTGAATTTGTTTCCTCTGGGAAAAAATAAAACCATTAAACTATTTTCTCTATACGAATTTCGCGTGTAGCTGGAATAATTTATGCGGCTGAATAATATTTTATTTGATTAAATTGTATTCAGGACGGACAAAAAAATCGGACGCGATCATACAAATTTATCGTAAAAATTTTGAACGGCTATTATATAGACCCATCACGCGCGTTTAGCAACCTGTCGGTGTCCAGTGGATACCAGGTACACACTACACACGTGTTAAAAAATATATACATATAATATTAATGATGCTTAAAATAATAATCATGATAGAAAATATATACTCACGTTAAACCGATTAACGAATTATAATGTTTACCATTCTACGAATTTTTATTAATTAAATATTCGTAAAATATTTCGAAAACGCACGCGCGCATCTGATATTGTGTTGTGGAAAATAATTATAACTAATATATAATTTATGACATTTTTAGTGTTAACCCATAAAATTCGTACAGTGTTTGTCAGTTTGATATATTTTTATCCATCAAATGCCAAAAAAATATTTGACTTAAGTTACAATGTTACATTATAATTTATATTAATATTTAATTTAAATATATATTAAAGTACAAAGTGCATATACCACTTACGAACTACGAGCGACGAGTGATGCTTGGCAGTTTGGCACCCAACTACTCAAGTTTTAGTGTTTTAGTTGTAGTTGAAAGAGGGAAAGGAGTAACGTGAATGGCTGCAGATCAGCATCAACGTGCAATAATATAGTATGGAGTCGTGAGTGTTTAAAGTAGATATACCTTCTAAATGAATACTAATTAAAAGTTATTTTATTTTATCGTCTATCTATATTCATGTTTCATAGTTTCATACTCAACACCGTGTTCTGGTATTCATGTACATTTTTACAACAAAAAATCAATTTTATTAATTTTGATGAATATGTTAGTCATAAAACCTAAGAGGTTTTTTGTTCTATTATTTTATAATAAGGTTTTAAAATATGTTTTATACACATTTATTACAAAGTAATAAAATATACCTTTTGGTAATATTGTCTTTAATTTTATAAACAAGTACCTACTGTTCGTCCGTTCAATAAACTATTATAAATTATAATTTAATTTTAAAATAATGAATTTAAACATTTTGTTAAATTATGTATCTTGCATGCATATTCAAATACAATTAAAATATGAGTTTATTTTTTCACCTAAAAGTTGAAAGTTTTTCAAATGCTTATAACTAATGTCTAATGTAGTTCAAAACAGAAAAAAAAATTACATAAAACTATGGCGTGCTAACCACGTGCCTATTGAATAAAAAATAATGTTTGATGCGTCCAGTTTCAAAATATAACTATTACTGTAAATTACAATAACATCATTAATTATAATATCGCAACATATAATATGTAGATAATAACAAGCAAATTAAAGATATTGAATAGACTATGAATTGTATATATTATGTTAGTTATACACATAATTTCACAAATTAAAGATACAGATTCATATTGGCAAAAGAAGAATCTTTAATGTGCAATATCAGTTGGTTGGACCAAACAATAAAACATGTTATGATATGTAGTATCACACTATCTTCAATGTGTAAATGAGCTCAATCACTTAACATACTTTACTTAAATCACAGATCCGCGCACTGGCTAAGCTCGAGGAATAACGAAAAAATTAATAATTAATATATTTTTGAAATAATTTAAATGTATAAAATGTAAATATCTAATGATCAACGAAGTCGAAATCATATTTAAAACGTTTAAAAAAAAGAAAGTTTTTTTTTTATTTGTGAAAATAAATATTCGTTGTTGTCATTTCATTGACCCGTTAACTCTATATTCGTACACCTATTATTTTTTATAATCTATTAAGTAGAGTCCGAATTTGTAAAAAAAAAAAATGAAATATGATATGCTTATAATCTCTAAAAACAAAAAACAAAATGTAATCAATGATAATCAAAATATACACCCTAACCTACACTTGAAAAGCTAATAATAGTTATAAAAATAGAACACAAATTCATTGTAATTTAATAGAAAAAAAAATAATATTTTATTTTATTAGTAAATCATGAAAAAACTGTGTTGGTCTCCAACTTAAAATAATTAAATGTTGAACATTAAAGTACAATCGTAAAACACAATAAACCTGCGTATATTCTTAAAGCGACATGATTTGTGTTTGAAGTCATCTGCGCTACACACGCAAAACGCATATTGATTACCTGGGTAGCTATTTGTCGTTCGACAAAATATTTTTAAAGCGTTCAAAATATATATACCGTTGCGATTCAGTGATTGTGCCTATTTACCACATTCAACACTGCATGTAGGTATACAGTACATATACCATTATGCATACATGATGATATTATTACATGAACGAGACAACCGTGATGGCTTATAAATTATATAGGTATATAATATTATAATGTGCCTATATAGTACCTACCTCTACGAGTAACCGCGAGAGCTTTGAACGCGCTGTCGTGATATTGTGTTCAGCGGATTGTAAATCAAACAGATACGTTCAAGTGACACACTCTTCTCCCGATGATATCCGATCTCAATCAACTATAACGCGTGCACGTAGGTATATGCACACCAAGTCGTGTACACAGACAATATACATAGTGTACGGGGTGGTCCGTTTAACGTTTAACCGGTTACAGTAATTTTCCGATTGAGGTTTTTGAAATTTTTAAAAATAAATATTTATACAGAACAAAGAGTTTAAACGCTACATTTTTACAATATATTTATATATCTATAATATTTTTTCACATAGCACGGTTATTTATGAAAAATATTTTAGATTCTATACATCGGAATAAAATATACCAAGGGATTACGCATCCGGTTGAATTGGCGGTCCGCTGTTACTACGCGTTAATATTTAAAATTTTTAACGTTAAATGTTAATTAACCGAAACCTATATTCATTTAATGTTTGATAGTATTAATGCATTAACACAATTTTAGAAATATATTCACTGCTTCCGATTATACATCAAATCAAAACTGTACAGTGTATACACGTCTCATAACAAAATGTAAAACCTAAAAATATTCATGATAAAACAATGATAAAAGTATAGATTTATTTTGGTATTTTAGTCAAATATTTGAAAATAATTAATCTCGAAACCTAACTTTGATAATAATTATTTTCAGTTAAATATGGATTACTCCGTAGACAAATAAATAATAATATGTAAGTATTGAACACAATATGTCCACGTAACACGACGATGTTATAATAATATTATATTATATACAAGGGTAAACCTATATACAGTCAGAACGTATATAAAACAGGTTTGGGAAAGTAAAATAGTACAATATATATAATAGTATGTCGTACCTATTCGTCTATGTGACTATGTTTTATTATTGCGGTTCGCACATGGGTACCGAAAAATGTGCGTGTACGAGACTAATATACGAAATTGTATACCTGTAGCATGCTTGTAGTGCGGCGCACACATGATATTATGTATATCGAATGTGTGGATCAGCTACATACAGGGGAGACAGTACAATCGTATAATTTCTCACAAAATGTTGAGGTCTATCCACTACAGTGTTTTCTCATAAGGTTTTCGTGGTAAAAACACAAATCGAATTCGGATAGCTTCAATATAGTGTGTACAGGTATTTCACCAAAATATTATGTATATTTTTTTTAAATGGAAACTGTAGTCTTGTATAACCACTACTGTTATAGCTACATATCTAAGATCCATTATACGTATAAAATAATATCATGATAGAATAGTTCAATATATAAATATTAAAATAATGAGAAAGTATTTTATAATAACGGTATTAATTAATACCTATTTAATGGAAAATTATTACTGTAATAAGATATATCTAAATAAACAATCATCTGTGCATAACAGAAAATTAAGGTAGTTCTCATTACAAAAAAAAGAAGTTTGTATCGCCACTGGACACTCCTTTATTAATAAACAAATCTGAATATTTAAAAATATAACCCTTATAAGTTATAAGTATTATAGTAAAAACTGCAGTAATCAAGTTTTGAATAAATCTATTGTTAAACGACAAAAGATTAATATCCAAAGCGTATAATAAGAATTAATTTAGAAGCCGACAAAAGCTTAAAAAAAAATGTTAAACGACAATATATATAAACATAAAGCAAATGATGTCAGTAGTCAGTACTATAAGCCATTCGTTATCATAACTGCGTGTACCTATACATAAATATCGTTTTAGATAACATATAGGCTAGTGTATTTTACGACGAATTTTAAAATTCGTTTCAAATTTGTGATATTAATGTTTCAAGCGTTCGTTACTCGTGCGGTGCGTGTAATATTTACGCAGTGGTATGGTATCTGTGTGTACACGGGATGACGAAACGAGCAGCTCTCGTAATCTCAAGGGCGGTGGAGGGGTTGCAAGGAGAAAAAAACGAAAATTCGATAGCGACGCGCAAATAGACAATTTCCCTCAAAGTGCTAACGCATACCTATACCCGTATATATATGTATATATTATCGTGATGGGAGAGGTGTGTTTGCTGTAGCTGAGGAAGAGGAGAAGTATATGAGTGTATATAGGAGGAAGTGCAGCAAGAGGAGTAGATAAAAGAGAAAGAGAAGCGAAGGACGAGAAGAAGTCGGGCGGGAAAAGTAGACGACGAGGTGCATACGGCGCGTGCAGGTGCGTGGAAGGATTGCGGCAGCGGCGCACAATTAACTTTTAGGCCTTTAGTTTCGGTGCGCACAGCGAAAATTGCTTCCGTTCGGCGGGGCGCACACGGCCGAGTGCGCGGTCGACAAGGGTGGACGTGTAATATACCCCCACCAACTCTTCACGACTCGGCAACGTTTCGGCGGAGGAAGGGTTAGGCCGGTAAGGGTGATTGAGGCTGTAGAGAGAGCGTCTGACGATCGGCACTCTCTGCAGCAGCTGTGGCGGCAGGAAAACGCAATTACTACGTAAAAATAAAAATATATGTATAGGTAAAAACGTAAAACTGAAAAAATCCACCCGAGAGCGCAATCACTTCCGGATTTTCCGGGTTCTCGTCCGCCGTCTGCAGTATACGATGTACCTATATATATATATATAGTGTACGCGCGCGCGCGCGTGTGTGTATATACATATATATATATATATACATACATGCACATACATACACACACTTATATATATATATTATTATCATCAGTTCCGTCAGCCATCGACATCGCTGCTCCTCTCACCTTCCCGCGACCTTCCTTACGACGCGCGTCTTATAGCACTGCGGCAGCGGGGGTGGAAATGAAATTCAAATTCGCGCGCATTTGCGGCTCCGGTTAAAACCGATTTACGATCCGTCCGAGTCACATACACACACCCACGTAGTATATATGGTACCAACGACCAATACGCGATGATCGGATGACATGTATATGTACGCGCGTGAAATGCGAATGTAGGGCAAACGTGGTTCCCGCCCCCTTCACTTGCTGTTCGTCGACATCACCGCCGACACCCCAATCCCGACTTTATAGGTCGTGTTATATAGTATATATATATATATATATATATACTGTCCCACATTTTAGCGTCTTCTCCCCACATTGACACACTGCGTTACTGATACATATAAGGGTGGACCGCCGTACGTATAGGTATATAATATTATGATGCACATGCCACTATTGCTGTGCCGTCGTATACCGATGCAGATCATAATATGTTCTCGAAATCAGGTCACTGCGGTGGACCTGCACAGTCTGTGGACACGCGGTGAATTTGTTGATCGCCGCTGTTTAATTTCCAATTTCGTGCGGGGTTTTTGGTAGAAAATTTATCTGGTTGTGTATGGGCAACTGTGATTTCAAATTTTAATTTTTATCACTGCAACATATTATGAAAAATTTCCATCGTACTATTAATATTGAAGTCGAAAAATCTAAAAACAAATCTGGGTTTTTGAAAAATTCATCTTATTCAATAAAACCTTATCTAAACTTAACCAATACAATTTTAATACAAGTGAAATTATGAGCCTGATTTCATAGAAAATCTAGAATTTGAATGTCTGCGCACATCTATGTTTAATTTGTTTTAGGAAAAAAATTGGTTCAATCTACGACGTATATTACATGTGACCTATTCAATGACGCGGTACCCTCAAAACCAGCTACTTCACAGGATTTTTATTTTTCTTTAACAGTGAACGCTAATCGTCACTTGCATTTGTATTTGTTTAATATCCTTTTGTGTTCCATGTGTTTAATTATTTAAAATAAGAGGCAGCTGGCCTGCAGTCTGTGATTCACGAGTTCACCACAGTTATTTGTAAATTTGTGGCACAATGCGGTATGCGCGAATTATTTTTAGGTAATCGGGCATACGGTTTATAAATTGTTGTTCGTACCGAGCCCGTACACACGTGCTACTACACTTTTTTTGTTTTTTATCTAAATTTATTACTTCTCCGCCAAACTTTTCCGAAAAAAAACTAATCTTTTTTTTGTAATATATTTTTATTTAAATATCTTTTTAATATAACTAAATAAATAGTAAATTATTAACAAGCTTACATATTATGAATACGTTATTAAAAATATTATATAAAACAATGAGATTTACCTGTATTTATGTATATATAATTTTACTTGCTAAACATTCGTAATTTTTGCGTAGTTTATCGTATAATTATAATTTATGTTCGATATATACAACAAATAAGATTAAAAAAAAAAGATTTTTGACGGTTTATTTGTTACGAAAGACGGTTCGTATGATGTATGATGTATGGTATATTATGTATGCATAAAAATACGCACGTTAACCTGAAAATTGTTGACTAAGACAAAAAGCAATTACCGATTGTTCAATATTTTGTAATTATTTTGATTTAATTCATAGATCGTATATACTTACTCACTCGCGTATCATTCAGAAAATGATTTGCATAACTTTTATTAATGACCACGTTATGAATATTCTTATTAGATCAAAAAAAAAAATTGGTTTTTACTATATATATATATTTTTTTTTTACCTAACTGTTATAGTGTAGTGTATTAAACTTTGAACGAGGAAATAAAAATTTGACGTTTAATAATTAATATAGACACTTTACCTTCCAATATAATTCGTCTCATCTGATGTTATTAGTTTCACTATATTATACAATTTTACTATATAGTATTCTATATTTATTTTAAAACAAATTTTAATAATAATATTACTATTAACTTATATTCTCAAAGAAGAATAATAATTATTTAAAAAAAAAAAATTAATATGGCATATGGAAACTAGTAATTTATCTACTACTATAATTATATTAGTATTGCATAATAATATATTAATAATAATAACTACAATAATAATTAAAACAAATCAATAATAAATATAAATAAAATACTTCGTCGAACTCTGGACAGACTAAATGAGTTTAAATATTAAAAAAGAATTCAAATTAAATAGGCTCAAAGTTGGTCACATAAAGATCTTGCATCAATAAATGATTGGTATAGGAAATTAAAAACCTCCATTACATCTAGAATACAAGTATATGCAATGTAGACGTTTTTTAAGTTAAACATATTGTCGTTCACCGTCCAAATTTCGTATTGTATTTTTAAATCGGACCATTTCTAGATGTCAATATTTATAGCTTTTATTAATAATAAAAATTTATAAAAAAAAAAAAAAAAATTAAATGTACAAATTAATGTAATATATATCTAATTTAATTAAATTTTAATAAAACTGTATTAAAAGTGTTGCTGTTGGATATAATGTTTTCTTTTAATTGCTTTTACATAGGCATATGTAGGACATCGTCTACCCATATATTAATTTTTATTCGTTAGGAATTGAAGGACTTTTAAGGAGCCTCAAGACATCCCAAGTCCCCCAAATTCGATTCCTCGCGATGACGAATAATATGTTATTATAAAACAGTAGCGATAATACATTAAATTTATAATTTGTAATTTGCAGTGTGCCGGTTTAAGAGAGGACATTATATGTAAAATACATATCGCACATAATATTATATTTTATCGAACGTCTTGTTTTTTGTGCAAGTTTTCTAATTACATGTACGGTAAATTTTTTTTGCATAATAAACTATGTATATTTAGTATTTATATATAATAAATATTACACTCGTACGTGCATAACATTAACGCGTTCGAATTGTTATTACACTATAATACACTGCACTTGTCGATGACATCTAAAACAACGTCGTAAGTCGTAATGAACGCGCAAATACCTATATACGATACGTCGAGACTAGCATAAATATATTATAATAATATACACTTTTTATATACTTAGTTATAATATAAATTTTTAATACCTATAGGTACTATATATGTATAGACGCGTGATCGACGTTCGGTACCCGGTACGCACGTTATAGTATATAGGTATAGGTACTTATGAATTTTTTTTTTTTGCCAGACGATTTCGATTAATCGATATCGCAATTTCCGTTCGATTAAACGCTTTTCAATAGTTATGAACACCTGCACCTTTCGTTTTTCGTTCGTTCGATCACATCATCACCCATATAACGTTTCAAATCATACCCACATCCAATAAATAATAAATAATTAATAATATAATAAATTATATAGTGTTTTGATTATATTCGGCTGCGATTGATGTGCCCGCACTAGCTATACATCGTCAATCGTATTAGGTATCATTATTATATCGTGTTTGTAAGGTGAAATACATATTATACACACAAAATTAAAATATTTACTACAGATGATCTCGTGAATAGGATGCTATTATAACTTTTCGACACAAAACGCATAATATAGCACCGATTACTTAACAATTTAATATTCATGGGTTATTTCACTTAACCCCCCATGGGTTACTTCAAATTTGCTTATAAATATTTTACTTATACATATAACATAAAAAAAACTTTTTTTTATCGATTCACCAAGAATATCATATCTTATTTCCAAAATAATAATATTATGATAACACTTCATTTCTACTGTAAATTGTTTAACGAATAATTTATTTTTCTGAAAATATTGACGTATCGATAAATTTTCAAACGCGTATAGTTTTTGAGATGTATTTAACATTGTGTACTAAGAATAATAGCTCAATGATGATGTGTTTGCATTGGGTCAATGGAAGTAATGATGATTTAAAAATTGTAAATACTCTATCAACATTTATAATCTGTAAAAATATAATTATTAATATTAGATTTAATATTACATCGATTTTATATTTTTTCTAAACTAATCTTAAGATCTCTTAAGCATGTATTAAAAGATGTCTCATTTGATAAATAGGAATTTGTATCGCTAGAGTACGATATAAGTAATAAGATAATTTAAATAATTTAAAAACATTTTCTCTGTGTATATTTACAATTTAAAAAAAACAGAATTTTAATAAATGCATTTTAAAAGAAAATAACTGTGAGTGAGAACATGCTTGATAATTACCCTGTATATATATAAAGAGAGAATCGAAAAGGCTAATTATTCGAGGAAAACATGAGAGATTAGATTATATTTTAATATATTTAATTCAGGTGTAATGTTTGCGTAATAATCCAGTATAGCATAATTTTCATAATAAAGGACGATTCTATTATCAAAGATTACTTGTTATTTTAAAATTCCTATCATGTTTTTGAAAAAAACATTTTTAAATAATTGTACATTGTTAAAAAACGACATTTTTGAAAAAAAAAATATATTTTTTACTTCTTTTAAGGACTTTTAATTTCATAATCAAAACATAATATTTTTGTAGTACTTCGATCTACTTATTATCTTCTTAACAATTTTCAAAGAAAAAAGATAGTTTTAACTTAGAAAAACTAATATTATTTCGCTTGACAACCCTTAAAATTAAAATAGTATAAACAATTTAAGAGGGTATTTGAAAATGTAGTCTCTAAATAACCTTTTAGTTTTTGAATAAATTCATTGTTATTGAATAAAAGGGATATTAGCATGCATTGTGAATCACGCTGGAAATCCGTGTGTGAGTATAAAAATATGTCTATTGGGTACTTACTAGTTACTAACGTAGTAACGTGGTCGAGTTCTTTACAGCTGTCATCGCATATTTCGAGAATATTTTTGTGCGGTCTTCATATCTAAGTTTGTACTTACCTGCTAAGTATCTATATGTTTTAATAGCTTCGATCAGTCATAAGTAACCGAAGTTCCGGTACGATAACTTTCAAACAATGTCACGACGTGTTCCACAATATGAAGAGAAGAATAATACAAATGACTATCGTAACTCACAATAATACTATAAAATATGTGTACACTGTACATGATATATAAGAATATTAGCGGATATAAGTAAAAGTGCACCATATAGGTGTGGACACTTGATTGAATTATTTTTTGCTTAACATTATTTAATGCAAAGTAGTCCACGCATGGATCACTATTTACATGGCCGTCCAATAATATTGGACTACAATTATAAATAATATATTGAATACCATTGGAGGGGAGCTAGTGAAGTTTCTGGATGCCAAATATCCAGAATAGTCACCCTCCCGATGGCCATTTATGAAGTACACACGAGCACAGAGAAGTGGATCCTGAAAAATAATGCAGCGATGACAACGGTGCAAATAATAGATACATGATGTATAGTATGTACGATCATAAAAAAAGAACGATTTTATTAGTACAAAAATTGACCTCAAAGAAGTTTGTATTATTATTAAAAATAATATTTTTGTACAGAGTAAAATGAATGACACAATTCGACAGTAATAATAATTATCATATACGATATTATTTCAATAAAAAATAATAACTAAAAACGTAAGGGTACAAATAATTGAAAAAATATTTTGTTTTGATCATATGAAATACACAGTTTTACATTAGCACTACACATGATGTCTGAGACTTAAATAATTACAAAAAAAAAAAAAAAAGAAAAAAACACTGTACAACAATGCATTTTAATATAAAGACCATAAAACAGTTATAGCTTATATTTTAAAAATATGTTTTTTTCTTTAATGAACACAAATTATTTGATTACACATAAATATCAATAACAATATACAACATTAATTCCATAAGTTCCGTAACGCTCTGTCATATCTCTCTATATATATATCCACTCCCCCCCTGGAAAATTATAAAATGCAAGTGAACACGGCATTCGCCATAAACGTACGTATATATTTTTTAAAAACATTTTATTTTGGAATGCTTTGCTGTCTTTGGGCTTTAAAAAAAATGTCACGAGAACTGGAGATAAAAATTTGAGTTTAGTAGTTATTATATATATACTATAAATCGCATTGTATGGAATGTAAATCGATTTTATCATTCCCCTTATACACAGGTTTGATTGCGGTTGAATGAGTACATAATACAATCAAAGCACAACCTTCCTATATATATTATATATTATATAAAAAAACAACTAGGTACCTAATGTCGTAATGATATGATTAGAGTTTTAAAAAAAAAAAATATATATATATTAAAAATCGAGAAAAAATTACAGACTTTCACGTGATAATATTATTATAAATCGAACACTAAAATAATATATTTACATTTTTTTTTTCATTTTTTTTTTTTTTTTTTTTAATATTTGCTCTTTAATTTTATATAATCATCGTTTTCCTCGATACGTTTAAAAGGAACAATAATACAAAATAATAGTCTTAAAAATTATTCATTTTTTTATATATATATATATATATATATATATACAAATATAGAAGTGAATAAAAAAAAAAAAAACAATTCCTTAGGTATATAAAACGAAAAAACTTAATAAATTAAATGTTTGTTCGTATGGAACACATGGTTAGAAAATATAATCAATTATAAACATCCGTTAAGGGCGAACGGCTCGACCAATGAAATATTTCAGTACACATATTATAACATTATATGCTATACATACTATCAATATTTTTATGGCACAAACATTTTCATGCATGATTTTCTTATACATGTATAATGTATATTGTATTATATTATAAGATGCACACATCCCTCTAGTCCGCGTATCGATTACCATTGATTTTAGATTAAATATCGTATATTATGGTATAATATCGAAAGGTATACGTAAGACCGTGATATCAATCAATACAATACAATATGACGCACTATACGAGTATAATACCTACAAATAATAATGATTTATATAATAGTATCGTGTATATATGTATATATATATATATATATATATATTATAATAATAAAATAAATTATTAAATTTTTTACACTGTACATAAAATGGGACGTTTAAAACCAAAAATATTCGTAGTTTTAAAACACGGTAGTGCAATAAAATTTGATTTAAAAAAATCTTGCGATTTTTTTTGTTTTTAAATTACTAAAGAAAAACACAACGTAAACGAATATAAACAATTTTTTTTTTTATCACAAAGACGCCGCGAAATAACAATTCATGGTTGTTTTCATTACCGTCAGCAGTTTGGTAATGCGCGTTATACATGCATGTATTATTATTTAAATTTTTAACATAGACTACGTAAAAATTGCACTAGCCGATTACATTTTTTTAAACTATCGTTTCCATTTTCAATCCTGAATCGAAACAAAACAAAACAAAAATCACACCACATAATATTCTTCTGTTATATAACAATATAATAATAATAATAATAATACATATAATTTTCTTTTAGTCGGCGGAAATAGAGTTCTGTGAACCACCATAAATATTATATATTATATTATATGTATTTACACACACGATTTGTCTCATAAGACGACTATATTATTCGATTTGTTCCCAATTTTTTTTACTTTTTTTTTAATATTTTTTTTTCAAACACGCTTATCTTTAATATGTTATGCATACCAACGGTTTTACCTCAGACGACAGCGTCGGCGATGTCATCGTCGTCGTTTTCGGTTTCAGTTGCGCGTTCAGGTGAAGCGGTGGACGCCCGGTCGGCGACTGTTTCGTGTTCAGAATCTTCGTGCCGCTGTTGACGTTGACGGCGGCCATGTTCTTGTCCGTCTGGAGACTCGAGCCGTGACTTCTCGTCGTCGCTGTCCCCGGCCGAGTCCTGGCACGACTGTGGCGTAGCTGCTCGGTCCTCCTGATGGTCTTCACCGTCATCTTCGGCACCAGTCACTTGCGGCGAACCTTTCGGACTGCAGTCGTCGCCGTCACTGCCGTCTCTACCTCGTCCACCCCCCTTCATGGCGTTCTTGGCAGCCGCTTGGACAGCTGCCATGGTAGCCGCCGACTTGAGCCCCGTCTCCAGACTGGACCTGATAATACCGTCCAGGAAGCTGCCGTTGTCCGTTCCGTCGTACAGGTTTTCAGCTACCTCGCGGGCGTTTTTGCCCAAGCTGGCGATGGACGCTGCAGCCACGGCCGCGGCCTGGTGGTGGTGTAGTCGTGACTCAGCCTGCATCCGCTGCATCATCGACATCGGCGGGAACGTCACCGGATTACGCTGGAACTCCATGGGCACGTGGAACGGGCTCGGAGCCCAGAACGGGAACGACGGCTGGTACGGGCCCACTGGGCCTGTGGCGTCGAACATCTTGAGCCCGTTGGGCGTCTGAAGCGACGTTGGTTGTTGTTGCACCGGGAACTGGACGTGCGCGGGCAGTTTTATGGCCGGCGGCGTGGCAGACGACGAGGACGACGAGGTGGTAGTGGTCTTGTCGGCCGGCCGGACGACCGACGGCGATGACGACAGATCGGACGACGACTTTTTTCGATCTGAATGGTGGTCGGCAGCAACCGCCGCGGATACTGAAGACGAGGACGGAGGGTTCTTGGGTTCCCGTTTCCTGGGCCGCATCAGATGTCTCTCCTTGACCTTGTACTCGAGCGTAGAGTGCGGCACTCCGTAATAAGATCCGGCCCGGTGCACGCTCATTTCGCCACGCTGCACTGCTCGCACAGCTTCCACTAGGCTGTCCCGGTCGTAGTTTCTGTACTTACCCCGCTTGGGCCTGGTGCCCTTGCCACCGGCCGCTGCCGCTGCCGCAGCCGCAGCCGCCGCCGCCGCAGCCGACGCCGAGTTGGACGACGACGATGAAGAGCCGCCCGTGTGGAACCCGGCGCCGGCGGACGAAGGCGTTATGACCGACGATGATTTGTTGGTGGGCGTCGGCACTCGTTTACGGCAGTCGTCCTGCTGCAAATTATTGTTGTTGTGGTTCCTGATGACCGAGTTGCCAGTACCGAAAGAAGTGGGTATTCCGTGCTGCTGTTGCTGCAGATGATGGTGGTGCTGCTGTTGTTGTTGGTGGTGATGATGGTGTTGTTGCTGGTACTGATGATAGGCCCGGGCGAACGACTCGACGGCCGGTATGGGCGGTGGCAGCGGCGGATCGGATTGATATCTGTGCGTGATGCTCTTGGCGATCACGTCTCTCAAATTCACCGGATGTTTGCCACCAACACCGCCACCGGAAGACGACGGCGGCGACGACGAATCACTCCGTGCGCTGTTGGCTCGCCCGGGAGACAAGATGTCCCGGGCACACGCCACTGACTCGTAATCGCCACCCTTGCTACCGGGAACTGGCTTGTACGATGGTATTCTCAGGATGACGTTGGACGGGTTCGAGTCGTCGTCGTTGCTGCGACCCGTGTCCATCGGTTCAGACGAACTGCAACCGTTCGACGACCACCGTCTGTGGTCTACCAGCTTGCTGTTGTACTGTTGCTGCAAGTGCTGCAGCTGCTGCTGTTGTTCTTCGTCCAGTATCTTGCGCATCAAGTCTTTGACGGTGAAATCTTTGAGTAATTCTTGCTGGTGGTGAGCCGCTGACATGTGTTGCTGCTGCGGGGGTGGTGGCGGCGGTGGGGGTGGTGGGCTGCCATGCGATTGCAAGTGCGGCGAGGCCAATCCGCCCGTAGGCGACGCGGCCGTCACCGACGAGGACAACAAGTGCGTCAGATACGTTCCCATGTGTTGAGGATCTAAAGCCGCCGCCGCGGCTGCAGCCGCCGCAGCCGCCGGCCATAGGTCCGCAGTGATGGGCAGCGGAAACCTGGTGGCAGCGGCTGTGGACGGTGGTGATGGCGATCGACCGTCCACCGGTACGTCGCGCCCGCGGTAATGTGGTTCCGGTCTGTTCTGCAGCAGTTTGTTGTTGGCGTAATGTTGCAGGAACAGTCGGAGCGTCTCGGCGTTGGGCATGGCCACGGCCGCCTGCTGCTGTTGTTCCGCCGTGATCCGCAACAAGTCTTCGACCGTCATGTACGACGACGGCGTCCTGGGCTGCTGGCCACGGTGCTGCGGCGTCGGTTGTTGTTGGTGTGCGGCGGGGTGGAGGTCCTTGCCGTCCGTCGCCGGTCTGTGTGTGCATTCGTCTTCGACGGACGTCGTTTCCCTGTCCTCGTCGTCGTCTTCTTCAGCCAGCAACGGCAACAGCTCGGCCGCTTGTCCGTTGGACGGGTCGTCCCCGCCGGCCGACGCGTCTCTAATGGTCACTGCACCGCCGGCGACGCTTCCGCTGTCCCGTTCCAGCGCCATCTTGTACACCTTGTTCCGCAACGTCGACCTGGGTATGCCATATATGACGGCCGCCCGCCTCGTGCCCAACTTGCCGCTCTGGATGTCCCGAAGCGCCTTTTGCAACTCATCCTCCGTGTATGTCTTCCGGCCGGCTATGTGACTTGGCTGTTTCACCGTTCTCGTCCTGCAAAAGTAAAACGTTGGGTTTTAACGAGGGATTGGTGCAACTCACGCGCAATATATATATAGATATATAATTTTATGGGTATAAACTGTTATTGCAGTGTTGGAGTTGGATTTGGTCGACTATAACATAGAAATCCGTTCGCGGGGTAGGCCGAGAAATCAGAAATTAGTGTGTTACTATTTGAATGTTACGCGATCGTATGATAACGCCGCGAGCACACTGCGTAAAATAACAGCTTTTTCGTCCTGCGCAGCTATAGCGCGTTATTTTGCTAATCGTCCACAATCACTTTTAAAACCGTTTTAAATACTGTGCACAAAAATTGTGACGTTCAAACGCGAAGGTTTAATGACGAGAATACAAACGCACGTAGGTATTATACATAGGAATTTTAATAACCAGTACTGAGCAGGTAGCATTGCCTGCATGCAGTGTCTATATAGGACTAGTAATTAAACGTTGATGACTGTGAACGCGCACTTCGTGTTTATATTACCTATACACAATATATACGACGTGTGCGCCGTGTAAGCTCACTAAACCGCCGCAATATCGAATTATCTCGTCGTTAACAGGCGTATCGCCGCGGGTACTATATGGGGGGGAAGGTAGTTGCTTAAAGATAAAATAGAAACGTCCGACTACGTTCTAAACGAATTAGATGTAAATATTGTATCGAGATAAGCCGAAATTGAGTTAACCTAATAATAATTGCACGCAGTTATGTAATACCGACAGCGGTATTTGGCCTACGGTTCGATTTGTGTGCAACGTGCACAATATAGACAAACTGTTCGCGTACATATTTTAAAAACGCATCTCGCCAACTAAATCGGACATGTGTACGCCACACGCTCCGTGTACAGCACACACATTACACATTCACGCACTCGTAAAACCAAAACAAATACTTATTACGGGCATAAATCACTTTTAAAGTGTACACATTTACATGTACACCACCTACATACAACCACTGCGAAGTGTGGCCGCGTGCCGTTTAACAACAACAACGGCAATAATTGCGATATGTAGCCACACGATAATCGCCAGCCGGAATAAATTATATTTTTTCATCAGTATGTAAATACGTCGATGCAAATCACAATAATGGAACACGTCTTGTCGAGTCGATCGAACGGAAAAAGTCAGTCGACAAATACGCGATTGCAATACCAGCTGTAACGAATTGTTTTGAAAAGTTTTTTAAGAACCTTATCGAGGAAAATAACCTGCGAGATGGTCTACTCTATTTTTTATGCGTTGCTTCCTATCCGTGACATGAAACATAACGAAAATGCATATCAATAATGCGTATACACACGTAACATACACCTACGGAAACGGAAATGAAACCGAACTGACACGAGTACACTATATTAATTGTGGACTTTGAGTCTGCGGGAGTTGATCAGTATATAATAATCAATCGTGTGTAAAAATAAACACGACAAGACAATATTACATAACACTGAACACCGGTTTTAAGGTTAACACGGTTACTCACTTAAACGCGTTCCGGTTGTTGGTGGTCACCATGGGCACGTTGAGCGTTTGGTGCGGTAGGAACGTGGACGTGCTCGGTAACAGGTCGCGCAGCTGGTTCACCATGTCCGTGGCGATGAGATCTGACGTGAACGGGTTGATGGCGACGGCGGCCGCTACGGTGGCGGGCACGTTTTTCAGCTCGGACGACGGCGTAGACGACGAGCTCGGGCACGACGGCGTGGACGACGCGGATGACGACGAAGCGTTGCCGCCCGAACCGCTGACGTTGTTGTTGTTGTTGTTGCTCTTAGCGCTGAGATCAAGCGGTTGATCAAGCGACTGGTGTTGTTGTTGCTGTTGCTGTTGCTGTTGCTGTTGCTGCTGCTGCTGTTGATGGTGACGGTGGGCGGGAGGCGACTTGCATCCGGTGGCCGCCGATGTCGCGGCCGCGGCTGCGGCTGCTGCCGCCGCTGCAGCGGCCGTCGTCTCCTGCAGCCTCAGCGTGGCGGCGGCCAAAAGCCATTTCGGTAGGCCGGCGGCCGCGGCCTCCAACGCGCTGGGCGACGGTAGCCCGCCAGCCGGTGTCATCGTTGTCGTGGACGATGATGACGACGAGTTGTTCAGTGACGCGACCGCGGCCATTGCGGCGGCGGCAGCGGCGGCTGTGGGGTTGGGCAGCGACAGCAGTGGCGGCGGTGGTGGCGGCGACCGGTCATCGGCGCAACACGGCTCTGATGCCGCCGTCGGCGGTGTGGAGGACGACCGCCTGCCCGGTTCCGGTTCCGGACTCTCTGCGCTGCGACTGCCGCCGCTCAAGCTTCCCGTTTCAGACGATGGCTCCTGCGAACACGGCACATAATTTTTAAGTACACAATGTTGTATTTGTTACGCATATAACATATGAAAATTCACTCGTTTATAAAACACTATAGTCGAAATGCCGGTGTACCCACACTTTTGGAAGAAACTGTATTACTTGATTAAATTAACTAATTGTATTGTTTATGTGTTAAATAATTATTTGCCATTTTTTTTTCCTATCACTTCATACGCGCTGAATTCGCAGTTTTGTATTATATAAATACGAACCGCCCCGCGGGATTAACGTAATATTATCGATGAAGTCTGAATGACGCGGATGTTAATCGATAAACGAATGCAATGGTACCTTACGATAACTATTAACAGTGCTGACCATAAGAGATAAGTCATTAACTTCGTGAGTACAAAACTAAGACTGTACATAGAAGTTTTAGTGCGTGTTGACAACAATATAAAAAAATGCGATAAACATGATTCCCGTACCGTTGGATTAGTATTCATTATAGACAAGAGATATTCAAACTATTACGTCGTGATCGTTGTTTAAGGAAGCCGCATAACAGAAAAGGAAAACAAATTGATATCGACAATATAGTAACAAATTATGGCGTAGCGATTATGTAAGCGATAGATAAATACAGGTATTCTATTTTTTAGTTACTTTTAATTTGGTAACCGCCTAAATAATATATATTATATTGCATGCGTTTTGTAGAGATCTCGTTAAAAAAGACCCCGTCGAATGAAATAATTTACAAAATACCTTTGTTTTAAACTAACGACCGTACGTCGAAAAGAGCTAGATTTTTCGAGTGGCGAGATCAAAATAATTTTTAGGCAAGTAGCATATACATTATAGTATTATACACTGGCTGCAATGTATTTTACAGCATTATACCTACCGTTCATAAATCGCCTAGCACAGATTTTCAACTGCAATTTTCCTATAATCAGGATAACAATATTATTTTACTCCTGCATGCTTAGAATTCCTAACATATATACTGAGAGGTTGGGGAGGTTTAAATGCTCCAGGAAAGCAATACCTCTTCGTGGTACTACAAAATTCCTAGGATACATTATACACTGCAGTCATTACAAAAAAAAACTGGACAGTTTTTACTGTAGACCTTCGACGCGTATGATAAGAGTCTAAAATGAATCCGGTGAAACTGTCCGCCGATTGGTTTTTATCGTGATAAAGCGAATCGATTAAAATATAGTATATTTTATATAAATGACTCCGCATCACGCGGTACATACGTGTGCAATAATAACGATAAATGATAAAAATAATACTGCAAAACCGCATATAAATATAATATACTATTATAAAAAACGCCAAATCGGGCGATCAGATGCAGATACCTGCTCGTGATAATAATAGCATATTGTTTCAGGAATAAACGATATTATGGCGCACAAGCAAGCTTTTTCAACGAGTCACGAAATACCTCCATGATAGTAACGGCCAAAAGTTTAGAATATAAGATATTCTACATGACAAATCTCGATAGCTGCACGTTAAGATCTATGCACAAATATGCCGTTGAACTCGAAGGATCCTGTTGCATCCGTTGATGCAGCTGCAGTTGGTGTGACACTTAACTGTGATAATTATTGTAATATAGTTAAGAATGTTAACATATATAACGGCCTCCAATATTGGTCTATGTCGACTTCACTATATATAAAAATAATAATTTATGCCGATAAAACTAGATCATATTCGTATGATATACATTATACAACAATTTAATCAGTTTCAATTTTTTTTTTTATTCAAATAATAAGTATAACGTGCACATAAAGGTAATTTTCGTTGAAATAATAATAATACCTGCAGTTTATTTGAAACCCAATAAACTCTATAATTATTTTTTTATGTGCTCTCCAAAAGTAATTATTTAACAATAATTGTATTATAAATCAATTTATATTCTTGAAATAGTAAAATGAATGTAACATGATATTGAAATAAATCTCGATAATAAAAAAATTCTTGAAATGTCAAATCGTTTTTTTTTCTTTGATGATTTGCGCAATTACGACGGTGTATCTATCAAATTATTGTATATATATATAAAAAAACATTATTTCGCTAAATATTGTATCATTGATTTATATTTTATCAAGTTAGATGTAACGGCGTACATTTCTTATACGTTTTATAAATTATTCACGTTTATATTGTTTAATCAGATTTATAAACCTGATATAGATTAAAATACATTGGTAGTTAAAAAATGAACTAAAAGGTTTACCGATTTTAATAAACTATTAAGTTTAAATGAAATATTTTTCAGTAGTTTTATTAATATGATTAAATAATGTAATTCTTTTGCAATAAATGTATGTCTAACTATAAAAATATACCCAGCCTGCAGTGGCGTGTCCAGCACAAAATAAGCCGTCCGATTAATATTAAGACATGTTATTTATAGGAAATTATCAATTATTAACTGTTATATGCTTAGACACAATAATGTAGTTATTACACGAATTTTAAGCGAAGTTCGTACCTGTACCTACTACCTATGTAATACGTTACATAAATAATATAATAATTAATAAGTAGATTATTATACAGGTAAGTATGATTATATTATAGATTGAAATACCCATACCCTAGTAGTTCCTACACTCGCTTTAATATTATGCATTAATTATCATGTTTTCCTTAATAATTACAATTTTCATAATTTTTACATACTTAATATTATGTTTTCATTACTTTCGCTTTTAACAAGTCATGTTTAAAATCATTGGCACATTTAGTACAATATTGAATTTAATATTTAAGTGTATTTTATAATGTATAAACGAACACGAGTACATTTAAATCAATAATTATATTTGATAATAATAATAAATTGAAGTATATACCTGCACTGTATTTCTTTTAGATTACCTACTGCATTTGCATACTTGTCGGTATAATACGTATAAGTTACGGCTCAGTGATTTTCGATCATTCAAATAAGTTTATTAATTGAATACTTCACGTATTAATATTATCAATATGAACCAAATAGTACGTTGATAAATCATACCGTATAAAATGTGCATTACGCTTTCGGCATTATGATCTCTATACACACCGAAACAGAGCTTATACAAACACATATATAACATGGACAATATATTCGTGCATCAAAGTTAAATTAAACTACTTCCATTGAATGGCTCAAATGCATCAGATAATGTTGAACATAATAATTATAAACTATTCCGCAATCCAATAAATATTTTGTCGTATATTATAATAGCCGCAAATCGCATAGCCAATAATATTATAACACCTGACAATATAATGTTTTGATATAAAAAAAAAAAAAATCAAAACCGTCGCTAAAAAAACTTTAAAAACAATGTAAATACATACGTCGGACACTGTATAGATTACACACAGTTTGACAATGTCTATCGTGATTTAATTGGGTTGAGCTTTGGTATACGATTCAGACTATTGTGCGTACTTGCACATTTAATAAATATTGTGTGCGGTATACTCTGAAAAGAGAATCGCATAGGTACGTACTTTAGTACTTAAACATAATACTACGTATATGTATATAGTACAGTAGCATAGAATATACTTAACAATAACTTTTAATTTGTGTTATATGCTTCTGTAATTATTTTTAGTAATTCGCTTTATTTGTATATTATTATCACTTTCGTGCTATATAAATACAGTCTGCACTCCGCTACATCCACGACTACTCGCGGCGTGTAGTTAAGTATATAATAATAAATGTATTATATTATGGTCGCGGTGGTCGTTCAATAAACTATACTTGTGTATTTATTTAGTGTTTACGACTACAAACGTGCAATGCAAACGCGAGTTTTTTTAGTTCAGATAATACAAACCGTACGAATGAACGCGTGATTTTTCTTTAACACGGTATCCGATTGTCGGTACACGCGTTTGGTATAATATTATTATTATTATATATGCATATGGCTACCTACACAATTTATGCAAAAAAAAGACCGCGAAACGTTTTCTTTTGTTACACATTATTCCGGTGTTTTACGATTTATGAATAAAAAAAAAAAAAAAAACGACCATGAATATTAATAATTTCTCGGGAGCACCTAACCTCCTATCAGAGGTTAAAAGCAAATGAATAAAATGGTAAGTATACATATGACGGCCACGCGAAATGTAGGTCATTTGGGAACGATGACAAGTGGACTCGATCGTGTATATACCTATTATACGTATATAATATATATATATATGCGGAATGCAGCCGTTTAAAAGGTAAATGTCCCACTGAAAAACTTCGCGAGCTTCCACACGCGTTGCAGTTACACTACAACAATAATATTTCAATATATACGCCGCAAGCATGATGATAGTACATTGTTCTTAATTACAGCAGCGAATTAAAAATTAGGTATAGTATTTAACTGTTGTACACACACACACGCGTATACATATTATAGTTTAAATTACGCTTTGGTGTACAAATTGTACTCATATATACATATATACATAACATATTACGTAATAAACAGTATATTTTACGCCGTATCAGTTTTGTATTCGCCCTGACGTATATGGCAGACATATTTCTAGGGGTGTAAAATTGTATAAATAGAAATAAAAACGATAGTTATAATATAACTCCTATTGCACACGGATTACTCTATAATAATTATACGAAAATTAATAATAATTGAAACTAATTCTGTATAGGTAGGTACATAGCAATAGTTCTAAAACGAAAAACGGAAAAAAAATTATAACCTATTATTTGGTAAAACAGTATTACGTCAAATATTTTTTAAAGTACATTACCTAGCTGTATTAACAATGATTTATGTAAGTTTATTGCCATTTTTACTCATATTTAAATTTTCGGTACTAAATAGTTGGACTTATACTACAGCACATAGGTCAAAGATAAACGATAAGCCGCCACCCATATTAAGTATATAATCATTTACAACTATACAACATTTTAAATAAATAATCAGTGGCGGCTCGTGGGTTTTTAATGAAGTAGTGCACATCCAAAAAAAATATAACCAATATAATATATATATATATATATATATATTATAAATTGTATTAAATAATATTGTTTACAAATTTTAGTTATTTACAAATTACTTTTTCTTTTGCTTATACCTATTTTTACAAGTGTCAAGTACCTATAATAATAGTAAATACATAATAATAATAATAGTAATAATACATTTTCAAGTAAAAAACTATGACAAAGTAGATACAAATTATTATATTTCAGGTACATATTTATATGTTAAATCGATTCTCCTCTCTTTTTTTTCTGCAAATCTGTTTATTACTTCTTCGTTGAAGTTTGGAATGTTGTTGATCATCCGTTTTTCGATCGATAACATAGCTAGTGCTGTAAGTCGATCTTCTGTCATTGAATTTCTCAAAAATGTTTTAATACGTTTCAATGTAGAAAACGACCTTTCGGCTTCAGCTGTAGTCATTGGAATAGTTGAAATTATTTTTAAAAGTTTGTAGCTTTCAGAAAATATATGTATTAAATTATTTTCAATTATAAATTTCAATAAATGAACTAATGAATTGATATCACGGAAATCGGTTCTTTTGTAGAACAGTTGTAGTTCAGTTTTAAGTTTAGTAACATCCAAAAAAGGATATGCTTCAATTGTTTTATTAAAATGGTCACCTGGGAAGTTATTTTCGTACATAAGAAATTTGGTAGATAAAAATAGGTGCGAAGCATTTAAGTGGTTTTTATAATCAAACCGTTCTTTAACGTTGACAATAAAAATGTCACATACTTCTTTTGCAGCGATTTTTCTTGTTTCAATAGTATCATCATGTTTTCGTTTTTTCGTTGGATGATTTTGAGAAGTTTCAAAGATGTTATCAATATTCTGTCTTTCTTTTAATATATTTTCTTCGAACCGAAAAATTGCCTTTGAAAGTTCTACAGGATCCATAGTTGGTTTTTGTAGTTGATTATATAAAATATCAACATGAGGCATTAAAGAATGAAACACTCTTAACCAAAATATAAATCTATCGTCAATTAACATCCGATGCAAAGCTCCAGCTTGATTAATTGCTATGGTTTGATTGAATGTTGATTCAATTTCTTTCATACATTCAATTAACGACTCAAGATTCTCATACACAGTATTTACTATTCGACTTTTAAAATTCCATCTAGTATTAGATGATCGAGGAACTCTGTGTTTAACAATTTTATCTAAAACCGTAACCCGCTGCGGACTGTTGGAAAAAAAATTGGTTATATCAGTTAGGTTTGAAAAAAAAATTCTTATCTCACGATTTTGTGAAGTTGCTTGAATTAAAATTAAATTAAGCTGATGAGCATAACAATGTATGAAATGTGCATTTTTATAGCTATTGTTTATTATTTTTTGTACACCATTGAGACGTCCACTCATCACGTTTGCGCCGTCGTAACTCTGACAAATTAACATATCTGGTGACTCTAGGACTTTTTCCAAATTAAATATTATACATTCAGACAACGATTTCGCATCGTGTCCAGTAGGATTGAAAAATCCCCAAAATCTTTCTACTGGTGTTCCATCCGATAGTAAATATCTAAATATTATTGACAATTGAAACTGAGCAGATACGTCAGTTGTTTCGTCAGCCATTACAGAAATATATTCTGCTTGTTTTATTTCATTTTTAATTCTTTGTTGACATACAGCTAAACAACATTCTAGTAAATCATTTTGGATTGATTTGGATAAACCTTTAAATACCGAAGAGTTCTCAATATGACATTTTAGTACCGAATCTAACTCTGAACTAAAGTTTATAAGACCTCGAAATACGCCGGGATTCTCTGAATTTGATTTTTCATCGTGACCTCGGAGTGCAAGCTCAAATGCTCCACAAAATTTAATACAATTTATGATTTTATTCAATATATAACGATTATGACTTATTTTTTCATTGTATTGTTTGATATTCAACCGATATGCACTAGAAAGTTGTTGTCTTATGTCTTGTTTCCCTAATAGTTTTAAATTTAATTGAGAATTTATGTGTGTCATTGATTTTTCGTGTGTTTTGATTTTAGAAGTTAAATGAATTAAATCGTTTATTCCATTCTTTACCCAAGCGGCATCATTAGATTTTTGACCAAAAAGTAGACAGGGAAAACAATACAAACGATTTGTTTCTGAACAACCACAAATCCAGTCATTAGTTTTATATATATCATTTTTAAATTGTCTTACATAATCTCTCGTTTTACATTTAGTAATTTGTTTAATATTTAAATCTGGAGTAGGCCTACCTTTATTTTTTATTTCCATCTTTTTCTCCAACGAGATTGATGAAAAATTACATTGCAGTATTAATTGCTGTACTGAGTTCATTTTAAAAATTGAAAACAAATACACGAGTAATAATATATTAATATACGTTAATGTCGGTCGTCGATAATAAACAGAAACACGATGGTCACGATTAATAATGTTTTGAATTTCCGATAATGATCGACTAGCTAATATTATCAGCTGATAATCGAAATAATATAATAAATTAATGAGAGTAAAAATAAACTATAATAACATAATAATGCCGATGCCGACGCTCAGCGACGCGGCGACGTCGAAAATAATTCGCTGAAAATAATTTAATTGGTTATGTGCACACAAACAAATGTGCACACCAACTCCATTACAACGCGGGCTGCGTGTATCGACTTGCTTCAATTTTTACACTGTACAAATGTGCACAATGATTGTGTGCACAACTGCACTACTATAATAATACACGCCGATACCGTTCCGTCGCGGACAGCCATTTAGCAGTCGAAATAACCCAATCCAAATATTAAACATAAATACATAATATTATAATATTATTATTTTCATAATACTCTGAATTTATATTTTTATATTTTGAAAATAATTCTTATTACATTACAGGTACTTAGTTGTATTATTATGATTTGTTTTCAATTTTTCTTGAGTTTAGGTAGGTAGTGCACGTGCACTTGTGCACATACACACGAGCCGCCACTGTAAATAATGTATAATAATAGTTACTGCTAACAGTCATAAATTTACACATTACACTTACTAGTTAAGGTAGTAAATGGTAATGTGTCAAAAGACTATGATCAATAGACACTGGTTTAAAATGATGAATAAAAATGCATTAATATGTATTAAACTTATTTAAATACTTGCTAAACGTGGTTATTAAATATTTAAGTAAAAAGTGTCACAGCATGCAGTGCGCTGTGTGTTTGCTTTCATTACCAATTATTGCCAATTTTCATATAGATAAATTGTGGTAATTTTGTGCACGTAAAATAATTTAAAATATTCATTAGTAGGTAAATTTAATCTAAATAATGAGAAAATTGTATTTATTATGTCGATCGCCTATAAGTATACTCTGTTCGTGGATGTTGGCATTTTCACAAAAATTAAAATTGGTTACTATGCTGGTTATTGAGGATTAGGCATATCCGAAAACCTACAATGATACTGGAATTCCTCTAGTTGTCTTACGTTTGAATTAAAATCCAATACGAAAATATTTATATGAAACTCAAAACATCCTAAGGAGTCCGATTTAACAATCGCACTTTAAAACCAAAACAAAAAATAAACACTTATCACGGCCTTGATTGCCACAAAACATACACATCTATTATAGATGACGCTGGAAACTGACGATGTGTATAATAATATACTGCACACAAACTTAGTTTTGTATAATATTATTATACCCTATATTTATTGTCAATAATTAGAACAAACACATTTTTTTTTCACGTACTGTATCTTAAATTGCGAAATTGTTACTAAAATTATCATACTGTTTGTAATAGCAATAACTATATATTATTCAATTTCATACCAATGTAAATGAATAATGTGTTTAAATGCCAATTTTGTAGACTTTTAAAAATATAAAGTATAGCTACCTCACTACCCCCCCCCACAACACACACAAACTAAAATTAAAAATTTCACCATTGCTCGGTGCCAAAAAATGATATATTTTAGATTTATAAATTTGCATTATTTACCAGTTCTGCAGGTGAGTGATCCGCTATACTCAGGTCTGTGTTCACATCACACGAATTACACGTTTTGACGGGAACCCATTCTCTCCGATCCATCAATTCCTCTTCCAGTAAATAATTTTTCGCCAAAATGTCTTGATACTGGTGCCATTTTCTTCTTCCCATTAACTCTTCAGCGATCCTTTCCAACCCTGTGAACATAACGAATGGTGACGTTGTTACTCACAATAGCCACAGTAATAATAATAAAAAATTAAAAACATAAATTATATTATAATAAGCGACGACGATGGCGGTCTGCGTGTCGTGTGCAACGAAAAGTGTATTGCATTAAATATGCATATAATATATAATATGAGCTCGGCAGCGACAAACTAGAATTTCCAGAAATAAAATCAGAGCGCACATACGAAATTGTAATACTGCACTGTTCGTTATATACGACCTATTTAATATTTAGACACCAGATATGTATATTGTGTACCTATGCACTGTAACAGCACACACGCACACACTGCACGTCATAATATTATGTTTTATATTATATGTATATGCAGTGTACAATTTCAGGATTGTTTTCGACTGATTTGATCCACGAATTTTCTAAATTCACTTGTACAAAAAAAAATAATCTATTACAACGCTATAAATCCTGTTTTTGATTATATATTATATATACCTAATACAAATTATTATAGTATACTACGAAAAAAAATTTGTTTTATCGTTAATAATAATAATAATAATAATAATAATGATTAGGCATAACAAACAAAATTGTATGACTGATTATTAATTTTAGAGAAACTTTAAGGTCTAATATTGCAATATATATAGTACCACCTTTATTAACATTATCTTTTAAACGCAATAGCAAAATAGCCGTTATGCGATATTGCAATTTTTTTCTGGGTTCTGCGATACTTATACGATTCTGTTTGGTCGTTCTAATCCAATATACCTATGCTTATCCTATTGCTAAATACACCTGCTTATCGACCATATTTCAACGTCTACTTTCAAAGACGTTGAATGGATTATAATTTTTTTTTAGTACTGACTATTATATATTATTATCTGATTAAATGTAAATATCTCACTATATTACATTACAAGTATAATATAATACAGGAAAATTCAACAATATAGTGCAGCTAATGTCCTATCTATACTATCTAATATCTTTGGTAACTGTACATGTATAACAACATGCGTATATCATGAATACACGATTACAGAACATATAGAACATAATATTGTAATGATTTAAATTTGTAGCCTTATCTCACAGCAGATTATTAAAATGTATAATTTTAAGCGTTTCAGATTATTCTGATCAACAAAATTCTAAAAGGATATAATATTATAATTACATAGTATTTTTTAATATTTCCCCATGAGATTAAACGCATTCCTATTGTAATTTACGTAATTTGAGTTTAATTTTTTATTTAATTTGCTACTTTCATGGTGTTGTGTGTGTGTGTGAGAAAGAGAGAGAGAGACAGGTAGACAGACAGACAGATATAGGGAGAAGGAGAGAGAGAGAGATGCTACTGTCTAAATACTTAAAATTTGCATGATATTTAAACAAGTAAACAAGAAATATCAAATACGGCGTATGTTACGTTACCATACTACTTACTTGAAAATAAATGCGATATAACTAGGTATATAAGTTAGTTACGTATAAACTTCAAAACAAATATCAAACCGCAGCACCAAATGTATATTTAAGCACATCGCCAGAGACTGCACGGGTGCATCGTAACCAATTGTATTTTACTTACAAGAAATAAGTAATATATTATATACACATATAGGTACGTGATATATATCTATACATTCTACGTTACCCATTGTACCTGTAGTGTTATTAAGACAATATGTTTTTATAAGTTTCTTATTAATCATATATTAAAATACTACGTTTAATGTGTCTTGCGTGTGGCCGATTTGTACTAATAAATTGGAGTACAAACAAACATTAAAAATAAAAATTATTATATTACACTATAAATTAATCCGACACGAATAAGTAGAAAGGTTGAAGTTAGCAATCCTCAAGTGTTATCAGTTTTCCAAGTATATAATCTACGTTAGATAGATCTTAAACATTTAACCAACTCAAACATCGTCGATACTGCAATGAGTTTTAAATTAATATAATAAACATTATGTATATTGCACAATACAACAGTTAAAATACATAGCCGAACCGGATCCATAATAGCATAATAATAATTCTTTATTTTTTTACCGCGTCAAATTTATATTACAACCAATATATAAAATAATCACATACTATATACGCGTATAAATTTTTTTTTTTAATATAATACGAATTGTTCAATAAAAAAAATAACGAGGAAAATAATTTGTTAGTACGGGTTCAGCTGCGACAGGTGATAAAATTTGTCGAGCCAAATGCGTTTACTTACATGCGAGTTCTCAATTTAAAGTCGGACCACGTTTAAAAAAAAAAAAATAATAAATATTTGTTCGTAAAATCCTAAATAAACCATACTTTTACACATAGGTAACTTATCTATTTAGTTGGATAACCGTATACGAGCTAAAAAAAAAAAATCGCTGATATTTAGGCTTTATTGTTATAGATATTATTCTATCGTGTAAATTTCGACGATGTATTGTAATTGTATAGCATATGATAACATATTTTTCTAAGAGGGCAAGAGGACTGCGAATAAATTAAGCATAATACTATAATTAGTTATTATATTATATAGTTTTTATTTACACACAGTAGTAGCTCTGGGTGAACACCGGTGAGTTTGCCCGACGGTATTCGTTCGTAATAATATATAACGAAGGTAACGAAAATACATCAGTAAAAATTACATTTATGGACATGTCCTGTGCTAGGTACGGCGACGGCATATTCAACCTATTATATTATTATATTTCTAACTTAAATATATATATATATTATATTGTATAGCTACCGCCATTACGCGCGGTTTGTCTGCCGATGGATCGTCTCGTAGTTTTCATATATATTATATAACACGATATGTATAGTAATAGTTCACTTATTATTATCTATATATTTAACTCGGGTACGGGAAAAACGACACGATAATAGGCGTGTCGTGTGATCGTCGAATGTCGGTCAATTACACATACCCTGCCCATCATCTTCTCTACGATGGCTGTTGTATATGCACAATATTATGTGTGTATATATATATATATATATAGCCTATATAGGCGTATATCACCTGTACGGCTGTGTACATATATATATATATATTATTATAGATACGTGTGCCATATCGCGGTCGTATAGCCATCTAAATCGCGCGTGTTCGGGCGGTGGACAGGTATATGAATGTACAAAAAAAAAATAGAAAGGAATTGATGACATTCCGTTTACGTTTAATGATATTCAATTAAAAAACTCGGCGGTGGCGGCGCCGGCGGAATGAACGTCGGCGCGCGCGCGATACGCGCACAAGCAGATACGCGAGGCCTATATATATATAAATATAACATAATATTATTATTACTATTTCTATTATTATTATATGTACATGAAAACCGGGACCATGACGACGACCATTTTGAAAATGAGGCGGTGCGTTTGTCGCTTAGCGTAGACCGGTTCGCCATCGATTGGTCAAATCCCATTCGAGCCTATACAGGCGAATATTTTATATATATAAGTACCTGTATTTACCTGTTTCGGCCAAGGCGGCGTTTCAAACACATAAGTGTGTGTGCCTATAATTGTGCAAGTTATCCGAGGTATATATGTATATTTATTATATATATATAGATATGTATAGGCAGGTATATAATAGGTATATACATCTTATGTACATCTATATACCGACTTCGGTGACCCCAAATAGAATCGGACTGGATGAGTCGTCGTCGGAAGGTATTATTCCCCTCCCCCACAAGTCACAACTAAATAATAGTGCTATGGTTTTAAGACACTTATATAATACCTAACACGTTCAAAGTAAATAGGAGGTACCTGCATACGTATATATATATATATATATATATATATATAAGAGCTATATATAATATAACGACAAGCCGCTGCAGCGTCCTAAGAACCGGCAACCGCGCGCCTCGTTGCATGAGAAAATGGGGAAAACATATAATAATATTATGTGCGACGGTCGTTCAATACCAATATGCGTATATAGGGAAAAACTGGTTTTTTTTACGTCGTTTGTGCCGTTCAATTGACAGCCAAGGATTAATGTAAAAGCCAAACGCAGAACACAATCGCTGTTCGACTAAAAACGCCTAAAACGAACGTGGAAAACGCGTAGGTACTTAAAATATGTTATGCTCGTGTACATATATATATATATGTATAGATACCTACATCATGTATACACGCTCTATAATAGTATAATCTCGTTTTTCAATCGTTTCGTTTCAGACCTTCAGTTCTGACTGCGCTCCGACCAGTGAAAACGTCGATCGGCCGTACGATTACGTGCTGCTGCAACATATATTATAACGTACCTACAGTTGGATAAGGCGATTGCATTTAGTGTACACACACAACGTAATATATTCTTTGGGTGGGAAAGTCCAAAAGCCCAATAACCTCCGTCCACGAGACTACGGGGAACGAATAAAAAAAAAGCCGAAATATTAGGTTATACATCATTATATCTACGTTCGTATATACTGTATAGTAATATATTATGGATGCAAACATATTCTAATCTGCTGCCAAAAACAACCATATTCATAACATGTGTATATGTATTTCAGTTTCTATATATACCTATTATATAAAGTTATCGGTATATCTATATCGATATGCACATTTTTGTGTTCTAAATAGTTTCATTCGTCATTTTTTTGTATGCATTTTAGACCTACAAATTGATTGCGTAGGTAATGTAGGTAACGTATATGTTTATACAAAATAAATACAATATTACAATTAATGTTTTGGTTATAAACCAAATCGATCTCGTCGCACACGGTCCATAATAATAATAATAAATAAATTGTTGACTTTACATGGCAGTCGTATAGACATATAATTATTTATACAGGAAAATCATTCAAATTCAATGAAACGCTGAAATCGATTTCAAGTGGAATATAATATCTTTTAAAATGGTACAAATAAGTGCAATAACTAGATAATACATATTTACTTACACAAATGATTCGAGTTTACTAATCATTTCTCAAAAAAAAATGTAATTTTGGTATCGTATTGTTTGAAATACTTATAGAATAAGATAATATGATGAATGTTATAATATTATCAAATACATTTTTTTTTCTAGTGACTTCAACAGCTATCTACATTCGAAACTGTACTTAAACCAACTATCAAGTAAAAATACATGTTATATATATAATATATACCTAGAAAATATTGTTTTAGTTTTTAATAGATTTCGAAATGAACAAAAACCATAAAAGAAACCTAATAACGACAGAGAGATACGGTGAAAAAAGTGCTCAAAAAAACTATAGATACTTTGATTTTTTGAAAACGTAATCGTAGACTATAATATATAGGGAGGAATATAATTTTTATTTTCTCGATTATAGTTGGAGTTGATGTAAAAGGCCACCGTAACAAACAATCGATCAGTTTCGTTTGTCTTTATTTTGCTATCTGTAATCAGGTTATCTTATATGTGTGTTGTACAACGCGCAGTATGTTAAATTGATGTAATTGCAATAATAATTACTATATCTAAAGTATACCGCGAACGGTCGTTTTCAGTATACCTAAAGGTATAGGTGCATATGATATAATACAAGTAACGACAACTGCACTTGACAATATACCTACTATATCTACATCAACCTATACAATATTATTATGCAAATCAAAAGCCGTGAGGTATACACTCGCCTTTCGGTGTTTAAAAAAAAAAAATTCTGCATCTGTGGATCCTCAGAATATTTTTACCATTCCTATACCTAGGTAAGCACCTGCAGTATATATTATAATACAAAGGTCTATGATAATAATATAATAAAAACCTGCATCGTCGGCGGTATATATATATATAATACGCACACGCACGTGAAGTTATATTATTTTGCTGATGCGGGTAGATCAATTAAATATTTGTCCTCAATTTTTCGTTTTTATTGGCACGGCCCGGCATTGAAAAAGGAATATTGTATGCCTCATCACCCTGCAGACCGTGAAATATGTGCGTGCGTAGTGTGTCGGGGACTTGATGCATACACAAAGAGATGAGCTACGTAATCATATAATATACGCACATGCAATATTACAGCATTATATGTGTATAAAATACTGTGGAGCACGCTGCAGCACATTTTAATAACACACACACGCGCGTGTATATTTATACCTATTTTAATGTATAATATTTTGTATTATTATTAGCAGAGAGCGTCGCGTTGTTGTGCTACTGCTGCTGTAGCAGTGTGCTCCGCGATATATAACGCGAGCAATATACATCTGAGGGTTTGGCGAAACATCAACGAAACTCCCCTGTGTGTGTGTGTGTGTGTGTGTGTGTGTGTGTGTGTGTGTGTGTTCAACAATATTTGCCGACGACGTAGAAAATTGCGAATTTGCCATACAATATAATTATTATATCGTCGGGCATATATATATATATATATATATAGCTCAGAGTTCTGTTTAGGACATAAACGTGTATTATTATAATATATACATTATAATAATTTATAATATATTATATGTGCCCGTTCGAAATCGGTTAGTCATCGGTTTTGTATTTTCGAGTTAATACTTGAAAAAAAAAAAAAAACTATAATGCGACGTTAAGGCTCGTCGTGGTGTGTACATTGAAGCCTTACACACATCGTCGTCGTCTACGCGTATAATATACAAACAATATACTTTTATAACGCATATTGGCTTTTACTGCTGCACATCATAACGTATTATATATACATAGGTATACGCGCACATTGTATAATAGTCCATTTGGAACTCGCAAACGCGCGTTCGTATATGGACGCGGGAAATTGGACCGTTTTGCGATTACATGGCGAAACGTTTCGATAATCGTTTCGTCGCAAAACAGCAGCCGCGGCAAGGCGTATATGCAATATAATATACCAGTGGCAATGCGATTTCATGTTACGTGGCTTAGGTGCCTATGTGAGTATGTGTGTGTGTGTTTGTGCGCGTGTATAGTGTATAATGTATATCATATATACGAGTAGTGTATATATATATATTTATATATGTAAGTATAGGCGCGCCCGGAATCGCTGCAAAAGTATATTATAAAGTGAAGGGGGAGAGAAAAAACAATTTTAGTCACGTAGTTAATTGTGAAAAAATAATATATATATATATATATATATACATACCGAGAGGAGGCGAAATTGCTTATCAAGAGGTGAAGCAGAGAAGGCCCCCTTGTACATAGTTTGCGCGCGCGCACGCCCGCAGAGATGAATAGACTCGCGTATATGTACGCGTGTGGGGGTAGGTTTCAGGGTGTATTATAATGATAATATATGTGTGGTAGTTTATAAAGCATATATTATTATTATTATTATTATTATTATAGGCGTAGAAGATATGTGTATATACTACACAAATCTGCGTTCCGAGTACATGCTAGCTATATATATATACTATATATAGAATGTTTAATTCTGACGAGGTGAACGTATATAAAGACGCACCCCCATTAGGTGGGCGGAGAGATGTATGAGGTGCGAGTAGTAAAAAAAAAAACTGTTAACATACATAAGCTATATATATATATAAATACTTAATACTTATATTTATTAGAATAGAAAACTCACGCGTCGAGTTTTTATGGCGTCGTTGGCGCATTTTAGACCGACACAAATATCGTCGTCTCCTTCGTGATATAAATTCGACCGAATACTGGGTATATAATAAAACACGCGAGTGTATGAATAAATAATAACGAGAATTTAACTTGGATAAAAATAAATGGAAACAATATCTTATGTATGTGTGTGTGTGTGTTGTAACTATATAACACGTGAGTAAATAGAATATTTTTTTTTTTTGTTGTAAACGCATTTAACGTATTTGTTACGGTTTTTAATTAACTTCAATACGTGTAAAGTATATTATAATATTGAATAAAACTATAATTAAATAGCGTCAAATTGTGGTTAAAAATTCGTAAAAAATATACGTAGTAATAACGTTGCTAAATTAAATTGTTAACGTAACTCCCGAGATTATATTTCATAATAATGTTATTACCAAATAGGTATCGCTAGACCAACGGACTTGAGTGTTTGTAGTGTCTGTAGCGATATATAATTCTAATAAATAATAGCCATTAGACCTTAAAATATAATGCGTTATAATAATTATCAAACTTATACGATGATTAAGTATGGTGTCAAATCAAATAGTAACATAATTATTGATCTATATTTTGATCGAATTTAAACTGTCAAAGCGGTCTTTTAAAATAATAAAAATTATCTATTGTTAATTTTTATAAGATAACGATTTAACATTTAAACGTCGTATGAGCATAATAATTAAAATCTCAACAGATATAGGTACAGTGTATAAACATGTACCTGGCCCCCATTATCACACAAATAATAAGGCATCTATAGAAATTAAACGTTTTCGGCAATTTTAATTCGTATATCAGTAATTTATTATGTATTATGTATAGATATTATAGCTAACACCATGGTACTTATATATTGTGAATATAACTACTACACTTTAAAATTTAGATAAGGAAATACCTATTATTATGTCATGTGTATTTGAAGCATCCGTCTTATATATATATATATATATATTATATCCAACTTTGAAATGTTCATAACAATATCATCAGCTTAAAAAAAAGAAGCGTTATCGCGTGGTATAAGTCAAATAATTAATTTTTATTGTAATTACTACGAACGAACGCATGTAAATAATCTGAAAATTTGGCAATGGTTAAAAAATTGTAATTAAAAGTACTTATAATATAAACTTGAAAATTAATAGCAATGCAATTATAATCACTCTTTGTTTTCACTGTACACAATAAAATATAATATGCGAACGAGTGTTATTTGGCAATTCTTTATCTAAAATAAGTAATAATCGGACGAAATTATTAGTGTTTTTATACATGTTATTTTAATTGATGACCGTTATTGATAAGATATATGTTATACGAAGCAAATAACGCATTATAAATTGAAACATATTGGTAGGTAGCAGGTATACTATAAGCATACTACAGTATGACATACAAATTAGTTTAGTACTAACGAATTAGCGGTATAAATTGATCAAAAATAAATACATAACCGGCCATCGTTATATTATATGGTACAACATATTATACCTATATTGCACAGCAGCATTTATTACCTGCATAATATCGCGTATACTTGCTACCCAGTACCTACCTAATACACGAGGGTCACAACGAAACCTTACCGAGTTAAATAAACACCGCCGACGGCGTCGAAAGGATTATAATAATATGTAAAATGTGCCAAAAAATAACATATTATATTTTTTTATTGACGGGAATTAATAGTTTAAAACGCATTATATATTTTATTATAATTTATAGTTTATGAATATTTAAATCTGAATAATAAAATTATTCAAGCATGTAAATAATATAACGTATAATATTTATAAATAAGATGTAAATTATTTTAAGTAGGTACCTACCTATATTATATGGTATGAATTAAAAACCAAACCTCAGTCATCTGCATTTCCAAACATAATATTTAAATTGTGGTTCCGAGTATCACACTATTGAACCGGCGTGCATTTAAATAGCGGCGTATTGCGAAACTTGAAATTCACTTAAAATACTAATTTACTTATTCGAGTTTAACCGATATACAGAATAATTTTATACTATAACATAGAGTATATACATCATACACCAATATAGTGCATCGTTTTAATTGGTACTGATTTCAGCGCTACTATTGTCGAAATTATAAATATTGACCTTTATATAGGTTACCAGTTACAATAATAATAATAATTATAAATCCGAAAAAAATCTACAGGCAAATACATGTATATTATATATATGTGTGTGTGAGTGTGTGTGTGTGTGTGTGTGTGTGTATGTGTGTGTATACGGAGATAGTTATATCGGTAGCTCTTTCGGTTTGCAATAATATATATTTATATATATATATATATATACATAATATACATAACCTTCGCGAGTTTTGTTCTTTTAATTAATTTGCACATCGCAAATAAATCACTTTAACGATAAAACGAATTTGTTGAGCGAAAATAGGTTTCTTATCAGTATCGAACCTTACTCTTGTCATGCGTACATACACTACGTTGTATAATAGACCTTTTTAAATGCCCAATACAATATACACATAATATTATACGTTATTAATTATTACAACCAACTGTGGGTAAATAATATTATAATAAAAGCGCGAGCATAGACTAATAGTAATAATAATATGTGATTTATAATTATTAGTATACCTATATGTTATAAAATAAATTGTGCTAGGGATATTTTTTTCGGTACACTCCCGTCTTAAATCGGTATTATCGGTTATCCTTCAGTTATTACCCAAATGCCTCTAGAACGGTATGTACCGCCATGCTGATATGTACCCAAATAATACCGTATAACCCAGCACCTATACGTATTATATGGGTTGACAGTGTTGACGGTTTTTTCGGTATACTGGTTCTAATACCGCAATATCGGTATCCGATTTCAATATACCGTCAACCCTATAATATATAGTGTATTTGAGTATTTGAGGTATATGCGTTGTATTAATTATTATTTTAACGGGCCAGGATCTTTATGACACAAGTACACCTAAGTAAAATTTATAATTATTTGAATTAACATTACCAAAATATAAATATTAATAAGCTGAACAGTATTTCAATAATCGTAATTAAAAACAACAATTTTAATTAAGGTTTCAAAATTCGGATTCACGTTGTCGTTGGTCATTATAGCCTTCTTAGTGGCTCGTTTGCTAAATGATCATATAGCGGTGTGGCGTGTGATGTGGAACGTAGAAAGGAACAGCGGATCAAGTTAAACGCTAAGGCATTTCGATTTCGAAGCTACGGAGATTCAAGTTTGCCACTTATCAGTCGTACGGCGGACCTAACACACACGTCCAGTGCGCATTCGTTCAGCCGGGGAAGGTTAGGCCAAGTACATTTGTTACCATGAAGCGTATTGCGAACAGGGATCTTGTACTGCACATCATTACGCGTCGGGTTTTTTTTTGACGGTCCGGCTATTTGTTGCGTTGTTAATCGTTATTGCGGTAGTCGCTACTGATGCTGCTGCGCTATTATTATTATTATAAACACAGTCGACAATTATTATTTATATTAATATTATATTATTTTAACGGGCCGGATTAACGTGTATATTGTATAATAATTATTGTAACCTCGCGCGTGCGAAATTCCGGCATTATCCTACACACACACACACACGCCTGACGTCATTTCGCATGAAACTCGATATTTTATATTATTACACTCGATGAAATATTCGACGGCGATAAAATAAAAACCATAATAAAAGCGTCACGATGCAGACACGGCATACACCGTATACACACGCGCACACATAATACATAAATACATAATCGCATAAACAATACTTAATTCACCGCACTATCTGATCGATTCGTATCATAGGTACCTATTCTTTATTATTATTATTATTATTATTATTATTACTGATATCGTACAGGCGCCCGTCCCGTAGTCACCCCGATCGGAAATGAAATAATATTAAAAATATAACTTTAAATGTATGATAATTAATAAATTATATAATATATAGGCACGAGTAAATGTCGTAGACTGTTCGCGAGAAGTCAAATATATAGTCATTTTACAAAGAGGTGTGAGCTGCTTCTTTTTGAATTAAACCCTTTTGAATTTTTTTTATCAAAGAGCCGAAAGATTTTGAGACCCACCGCGAACGGACTACATACTACTGATGGTCATTATAATAGTATAAGCCATTTGAGAAAACTTGGCTATTGCTGATCGATAAGAGTATATACATTTATATTTTGTTTATAATAATGGTATTTATATAATATTAAACTATATTTTGATATTTTTAAGTAGGTACAACAGTGCTTTGTTTATTATTATGCATATTTAATTAAATAATTGTGAAATAATCAAATAAAGGAATATAATATACATATCAACACAATGGCAAAACAATTTATTCTAAATATATTACATGTAACAATTAATAATAATCCATCCAAGACTATTTATTTCGGAGTGAACGAAAATTTGGATTGTTTAGAATAAATTTGTCTTAAAATATATTGCATTAAATCTCAGTTGAGAATAATTTAAAGAATTGTTTTTTTTTTCATTTATTGAGAAATTAACTATTATATTTCGACATTAATTAATACAAATGGAAAATAATATAGGCTATGGTATATACATGAAATACTATTCTAGTACATACTACATTGTGTTATACAAAAAATTGTAGATCAAAACGAAATAAAAAAATAAGTTGTTATTACTATGGAATGAAAATAGTTTATGGTGAAATATTATTTAATAATGTAATTAATAAGAACAAAGTAGTGGGTTGGTGATGAGCTCAAGTTCTTCGAAAAATTTGACGATTATATATTCTGGTTAAACCGATGGTGATGCATTAGCTGTAAAATCGGCATAGGTATAAATGTTTTAAATGTTTATATTTTCGAGTCTAGAGTGGTGTCACTTTTTGGGCTTACTGATGAGGTATAGGGTTGTTAAAGAATAATTGTTAATTGTTAAATACTTATTTCAGTTTAACTAAGCCAAGCTAAAATAATTTAAAAAGAAACGATGCTTGAATACTGAAGAGCTTATGAATAGATAACTCCTAATAAATAGGTACCTACTGTAAAAAAAATGTTAGAATGAATATGTTTCAAATGGAAAGCAGGACGTACTCGAGAAATGAAAAAATTATTTTCGATTCGCGTAAAAAACAGATTTTTTATAATATTGCATACCTATAAGTGTATTTAATTAAGATTTAATAGATTACGTGTCGTCATTGCATAATACCGTTCATGTACCTATCGTTTTATTTTATTACATTTCTATACGCGTAAACGTTTATTAGAAATGGAAACAATTAAAACATAATATTGTACCTTATATTATATCCGTTAACCCGCGTCGATCGTGAACGAATAAACGACGAACGTGTTGAATGTGTTAAATGAATTTGGAAATGACCGCGTACTCTATAGATCGCCCATAGTCTATAAACGTACGAACCTATACTACATCGTACATAGGTACACGATGTTATAACTCGATGCGACGGTAGCAGCTAGGTAGGTATACCGCGAAAAAACCACACATATATTAATACGGTCGCGCCGGATGTTATTGCGAGATAACATTATATTATTATAATACAGCATCAGCATCTGTACGCGCACCATAATAGACGTTATATAAATAAGGCATGGACCGAACGCGTAGGAGAGAGAGAGAGAGAGAGAGAGAGAGAAGTTTGGGCAGAACATGGTTAGAAAAATATATGGCGACAACATGGTCCACGTAATATAGACCGAGACCCATTAATAATATCGAGTTATTTATGCACAGAGAGAGAGAGAGAGAGAGAAGTTTAACAACAAAGATAACAACGTTTTTAGAAAAATATACCATACACTTTGGGACTTATATCATATTATATTATTATATTATATGCACGCCGCAGGTACATTGGCCATATCTTTCTAACGGCGACGTTAGCACTATATACCTATAATAATAGGCAACCCGTCCACGTATACAATTTTTCTATGCGCAGCGTATGCACCGGAACTGGAAATCGTTTAGTATAATATAAGTAAGTAGTTATATATTTTGTTTGTTTGTTTTTTGTTTTTTTTTTTTTGCAAACGCACCACTACACGCGAAAACGACACACTATTGTTAAAAACATGTACACGCGATGTTGTTTATTTTTTCGGCGTTCGAACCGTACGCGAATCGTGGTATAACAGTGGAACAACAACAACAATAATAATAATTTAAATTACCTATACATATTATTATTATTTATCATTAGACTAATCGCGAGGCACCGCGTATAGGCAATATCCGTGTTCAAGTTAACGGTCTACATCACTTGTTAGTTGTTATAAGTCGACACTAAAAACGGCCACGAGCGACGAAACGAGACTTGGACAAGCAAACTTAAACTCGACAGTGATATAAGGCGTGTGTGTAATACAAATAGCAATAATAATAGTAAAATATTTATACGTTGGTAATAATGCGTTTTATTGTGTGCCGTTTAAAAAAAAAATCAAATCCTATAATAGTATTTAAAGCGTATATATTAATATTGTCGTGCATGCGTACACCGCAAGTTTTGTCATAGCCCAAATGTTTTTTTTTTTTCAGAATTGAATTCTGATTACACTGTAACTGCTATAAAATAGGTTTTTAGAACCGTTTAGGTTTATTTCGCTATAAACTAATTATCGGCAATATGCGGTATCGAGATATTTAGTGACCCCTTCAATCTCTCTCTCACACACACACACACACAAACACGTACGCGCATAACATTATGTGTAGTGGATAAATATTAAATGTATATAATATAGCTAAGAACAGAGATTGTGACTGTCTTAATAAAATATAGCTTAAATGTATATATGTATATTGTATATAAATAATAATGATAATAATAATAATAATAATTAGGAAACAATTAAACGCTTTTATGCCATTGACATACTTTTAGTTATAATAACGTTGAGAGTTTTGCATAACACGATTTATTAATTTATATTAAAATGTTAATGATTGTGATATTAAAAAAATAATAATAATAATAATAAACATCATTTCACACGATTCCAATAAAAAAACCATTTTAAATAATTTGTATTTTTCAACAATCAATGTGATTCATAATAATATAATTTATCGTTGCGAGTTAAAAACTCGAAACCCAATTTACGAATTCTGACAGCTCAAAACTGATTATATAGTTTATTGGTTCGTTATTAACTTGTATACTGTGGTTTAGGCGCGTATATAATCTATACAGACTACAATTTTACTTCATGGTGGGCTGATAAAAAGTATAATACACAATTTGAATGCCGTGAGTCATTAAATTATATAATAGCACAGTTCAACGAATTTTGCACAGTACTTGCTATACCTATCTATAGTTTAAAATAAATGGTACCTAAACTTTTATACTTTTGCGCAGTTAAAATTGTTTCATGGTAGTGTATCACGTTTAAAATTAACTAGTATTTTGTTTTTTATGTATTTATTTTTTTTTGTTAATTCGATTAATCTTATAGGCATGGTAATATCATACAATATTTAGTAAAACCAAAAACATCGATTTATTTTAATTTTCAACGAATATGTTATAAAACGGATATTCTTATACAAACGAATTAATAACTATTGGTAGATTATCCATGTATTCGTTTGACAGATTAAGTTACAGAAAAACAAATTAAATAAAAGTTGATAGAAGATAGCTACTTGAATTTTACAAATTTCGTAAATAATTGGTTGCAATTTGCAGCCATCTTCCATAAAACGGATCTGATATGTACAATATTAGAATTCATATTTAAAATGAAATGTTTATGAAAAATTAACTACTATTTATTATTTTTGCGATTACTACATAATAATGTGTTACAGTATTCATTTTTTTTTTTTTTTAATATTAGCTGTGTTCAATAAAATGAAATTAAGTAAGCAGTCTAATAATTATAATATGATAAACATAAACGATTAAATGTAATAATATCATGCCAATATACCATGACCGTATTAAATTAGCATTTGGCATTTGGCAGAGTTTAATTGTAAGAAAATATTATAGTATAATATTAGATAATTTTTAACCAAAAATACATCGCATACTATGTTCATCACAAATTTAAAAATTTATGTTTAATAAAGTGTGATTTATACGAGACTGCATCATAACCTCATCTAGTAACACATATATATTTAGATCACAATTCAAGCCGCAAGTACAACCTTATCTTTGGAGGGTATACATTTTAAACGATCATTGTATATCAAACTTTATATAAAAACTGCGAGATCGATGTACATAATAAAATAATACAACAGCATATGGTGTATAAGTTAAAATATTTTATAATATAGAATTGTATTTGAGTCAAACCGTTGTATATTTTTGAAGTTTAAGATTTTGAATTAAAAAAATATTTAAACAAGTAAAAAATTATTTATACATTTTTGATATCTGACTTGTATATTATATACGGTATTTCTTATAAGGTAAGATTCTCATTATTTAAAAAAATTGAATTTTTATTATGATTTTTAAAGTTTTTTTTACTATTTACAGCGACAAGAATTATTCTTAAGCAAAATATAAAGAAAAGTTAAAAGAGTAAAAGAGTTGAAAAAGTATCTTTCTCTTCACAAATGTTGTTTTTTAAATAACTACAAATCACGTACAAAAAAAACATTTTCAAAAAGTTAATACTCTTAAAAATAATCAATGTTGACTTTTAAAATAATTATACCCATATTCTCAATACATGGCCAGTATAATAAGAGCATATACATTTAATATACACAATAATATTTAACGAAATTATAATAACCATACACAAGTATATAATATAATATCAAAATCATTGTAAATTGTATAAATAAATAATAAAAAAAGATGAATAGTAATATTAAACGTACCTATACATATAAAACATTGGAGTCTCTCGTTTCATAGTTTGAAAAAAAATTGTAATAATAAGTATAATACGAAATATTTACATAATTCCGTACAATACATATAATAATATATATATTTTATAACTATTTAAAATCATAACACATTGTGTAGACGTTTATAATGCACAAATAAACGGTAACGCAAACATACACACACCCATATTTATTATAATATTATACATACTCATATGCCGGACATTCTTCATTCAAATGCGATAAGGTTCATTTTGCCCAGCGAATAACATCATTAAACGATAACAGTATGTTGAACTTTTGTCTGATCGGCGGAACAGCTGCGCGGTATTTTATAATATAAGCGTTTAGTAGTATTTCGTCGTTTTACAATGTCATTGCACTCGAATATTACAATAATTTCGGATTAACTAATAACACCGTCAGAGTCCAACGCGAATGTATATTGCTATTATGAAAAATAATATTGACTCCATCGTATTACAGTACGCGGAGTACACCTACTGGTTGATATAATATTAAAATATTGTGTATATATATATACAGCGTGACACGCGCGGTCGTTTAATGTTTATACTGTTACGGCATCAACGGTGTGATGCGTGAAACAAATAAATGATAATAATGATATTATTATAAATATACACTTTATTCAAAACGCCGTTTGCAAATTAAAAACAAACGGCATATCAAACTGCTAAAAATTTGCAACGATTCGTAAATTGTTTTCATTGCGCACGCGCACACGCATGACGTTTGTACGTGGTTTACCAAATGTGTCGTTCTCGAGTATAAGCCCAGCATTTATTATCTAATAGAAAAAAAAATGTACGAAGGCGTGTTTGACATAAAAACTATTCAGAGCCAAATGAAATAACATTCGTTTGCAAAACTATAAATTTAACCAAGCCGACATCCCCGAACGAAGGACTAACATATTACGTTATTAACTTTTCAAAAATTCTCACAAAAATAATCTTATCTTTCATATTTTATGTATGCAAAATTATTTTCACTATACATGTGACATTATAAACAAGCGACTTTTTTTTTTCTCTTACAGAAATGTATATTAATTGTGAGAGGAGATCTAGCAGAACCGCACATACGTGTGACGCGTGTGTGTATCTCTGTATGAACAGCATGTCAGTCTAAAACATATCGTTATAAATAAAGATTGTACCTAACCTAACCTACACGGAGCAACATCATTTAGGTATAGCATGTGCACCTACCAGGCACATCATTTACGATATAATTTGTAAAGCAATAGAGTTCATCTTAGACATTGATTAATAGACCTATTAGCTTTATTTATACACGTAATGAGCATGTATCAATATAGGTAATAATAACATACGCAGGTAATATACTTGAACGAAATTAGAATAGGTATACCAGATACCTACCTACCAGCTACTTCAATCAATAATTTTCTCGTCTTGAAAAACAGTAGTAAATGTCGAAATAAATCTGCAATCGTGATATAATTTACCGTTTTTGATTTTACTTCACTATAAAATGACAATTTTACCAGAAATTATACTTACAGTGTACATACATAGTTTGTTTAATTGTAATACACGCGTCGTGATGTGTACGCAGTAAAATCATACAATCGGCAACAATTATTTTTCAGAAACTTATCGAATTTTACGTTTTATTAGTAAAAAAATACTACTATAATGTTATGCTATAGCCGTAGGTACATTGCGCGCATTGATCGGTTAAACATATATATATATATATTGTGTTACATGTATAAATGACAAATACGTTATCTTCGCGAATCTCGGGGAAACAAATCGATTTTTGCAGAGTTTTCATCGCGGTATTGCAGCACAGGCCTACGGTATAATATATATATATATATCTGCTCGCGCGTGTGTGTAGTATATATATTACGACCGACGATATGTGAAAGTCTATCGCGCGGTCTCCCGGAGGAGACGCTATATAAACGTCACGAACTTTGAATCGTGCGTAACGAGGCGCTATATAACAGTATATTTAGGCCATCGTCATTATTTTGCGCGAAAAAACGGCAATAAAGGAAATAAACGCGCGTACACAGTAGTTAGCAGTTTTACACTGTACATATATATATATATATGTATATGTATAATATTTACACCTGCAGCGGGGTGACAACGACGACTGCGTATATATAATACGTTAATATTATAATGTAATATAATTAATAAGGATAATGTGTGTGCGCGATAGTTAACGCGGTTACATGTATAATTTAATATTATTATGGCGTTGGAGATGTCATACATAGAGATGTGCGCGCGCAAACGCGGCGTTTTCTTTGAACATGCTGTACACGCGCATATAATATTATCTGTTTTTTTAGAGAATTTATTTTTTTCGAAATACCCGTGCCCGCGGAGGATTTTAAAAACAATGAGTCACATATTTTGGCACGAATCCGCCGGGAAAACGCGCGCGGTCGGCCGACCGTACAGTATACAATATTTTATCCTCGTGTATACATATATAATATTGTGTATTATATATACATTTTTTTTATTCACTTTGATTCTATATAGACGTGTATTGTTGTACTATTGCGTGTACGCGATCGGTTTACTCGCGGTTTTTATTTCGGCAAAGAAACACAAACGTTTACGAATTAATAATCGAATCCCGAGAAAAACGTGTATTATAAGGACGCACATATTATTATGTTATTGTCGGGCGTGAGCGTTTCATTGATGATCGTAACCGTCTGCGATTTATGCGATCGAAAAATATACGATCTATACAAGAACGTACGGCCATACACAGCAGTGTGCAACAATTAATTCTATTATAATATGTATATGTGGTGTACTAAATGGCTATATGTATTATAGTGTGGTCAGTGGGCGAACACCGTTAGCGTTGATCATTAAAAAAAAAAAGCATAAATTAATCTGCGCTTCAATCTACACTATTCAAAACGTCAAATCACACCTTAAAGAGGCCAATTTCATTGCGATTTTATTTATTCAAAAATATAATATATAGTATATAAATTGTTATTATTCCTATATAAATATGCGCATATTATACCTTGAAGTAATGTTTACATTTCCTTCTTGCGGCTACTTATTAAATTCCTATTCTGCAGCTCCTCTCGTAAATTCGACGTAATTATATGATTTTTTCCTGACTTAAAAATGGTCGTTTAACTATGTATATATAATAAAATATATAATGAAAATAATTCAGTGAGTTCAACTAAAAACCGTTCGCGAGCTTGTTTGTATTGTTAAAATTAAATTCACTTTCAACTTATATACAACTCAAACATATTTTTTTAATATTTTAATCGTATAATTATAAAACGGAATTTATATGATAAATGTACTTATATATACATACTGTATATTATAAGACTCTCTAAACACTTAGAATATGATAAAAATTACAATCACGTCTTTATGCTATATAAAGCTGTTCTTATGAACTTCAAATGAGTCGGAATATTATTACTGTGTTTCATGGTTTTTTGCTTAAATTTGTATAATACCTAATAATGTACTGTTTATTTTCTGTTAGTTGTGTATATCTATCTACTGTATATATAATCATATACCCTTTAGCATTTAAATGCATTTACAATAATCACTATATTTTATATAATACGAATTTTCATTAATTTACAGTACATGTATATTTTGTTAAATACCTATACGGTAATAATGCAATTGCGCTGTATACCACTTTATTGTAGGTGTAATGTGTATATTAATTCCTAAAATATAATATATTGTATACGCTACGAGTATAGGTACCTATACTCACATATTCAAATGCAGTTAGTGCGAAATGTTTCACATAAAATTCGTATATCAAGTCCATATACGCGTTTCATTGTCACGACGATGATGGTCAGTTGGCACAGCTGTTTCGTGTGATGATTCGTCCGCATGCAGTGTATTATTGATGCCAACGGATAACGTAAGGTTTGTTTTGTACAATAAAATGCTGGATTTTACGAGTACGTAATCGGATAGTATAATAATGTATACTGCATTGAAATGTGTTTAATACATAATGTTATTTCGAATTGATCACGGACTTGTTAAGGGGCACAGCAATATTGGTGCTGTACACTCGTGTAGGTCTGAGGTCACGTCGCCGTCACGCGTATAGGAACCGAATGGTATATAAACCTTTTATTTGGTAAAAGGTTATCAGCAGGTTTTCTTGGTTTTTTTTTTTTTTTTTGCTACAGGCAGGCAGGTCAAATTCTTTATCAATAATAAACATATTCATATAATATTTAAACTATAAACCGAAAAAAGAAATGGCGTTACTCATTATGACGATAAATTATACATACAATATTATTACGTGTATTATATGGAGCAGAGGAGTGGGGCAATTTGTAAATTATTGTTTTAAACCAGACAGCTATATAATATGTGTAATGTATATTATACATAAAAAGATAGATTGAGAGAGAGAGAGAGAGAGAGAGAGAACTGTATTAAAATTATCAAAGCAATCGACAGCTTTATAAACATTTATCTATACGCAGCCTTCAAAATCATTGAGGATTTAAATGAACGAATATGTAAGTATAATACAATATTATAATATGTAATTACAATTATTATTTATAAAATAATCATTTAGGTAACATAATGTGTATGTATAATAATAATTATAAAAATATAATGTATGTATATAATGTGTTATAATATTTTTACCCGACGACGATGACGGGTTGTTGAGGTGGCTGTGTGTGTGTGTGTATACGTACACATGGAATAGTCGATTATGGCGGACAATTTGCGATAACCGTTGAAAAACTGTCGTTTGTTGTCTGTGTGCTATTTTTTTTTTTACTATTAATCAGTTTACGCTCGAACGAAAAAAAAAATATATAAACTTGAGAACAAAGCGATAAATACGAGTTTAGTATATTATTATATTATAATATATTATAACCCACAAAATATTAAAGTGAAAAAAAATAATATATGTCATCGGAAATGTTATGATATGTAACGTCTCTCTCCGATAGTGTCTACTTTATGTGTTTGTAGTGTATTTACAACAATCACAACTAACATAATATAAACGCGTAGGTATACTTAAAAAAATACATAATGCAAAACAGGTTTTTTGGAGGGTATTTTGTTCTATCTAGCACATATCCGATTCCAAGTTATCGTGTCTATTGGCATACCGTATACGTGTAGTATAATATAATACATTATATTCCCCTGTCACGTGACATCGCACGAACCCACCGTATTGTTATTAGTATTACACCTACAACAGTGCTCAAAAACAAAATCACGAAAGGAAAGAAATCGATTGGCCGAGCCGGGTTGGGGCTGTTTTCCTTCATTACTGCAGCAATATATAATACGATGAACCGCGTATGCGTGAGGTTAGTTGTGTGTGCATTGGCCGTTTTTACACGACAATAATGCTTGTCCGCGGTGGACAAATACATATTACATACGTTTGCTAAATGAAAAAATACGAATAAAATCGCAGAGGAATCGTGAAAAATGATTATTATGGACCGATTGGACCGTGCGAAAACGTTACGTGCGGCAACGTTATAGAATCTAATTTGGCTAATGACCGGCAAATCACGGGGCCCCTTCGTCCGGCGGCGATCCATTTGCATAATTGCTATTGCATACTAGACCCCTACCCCTAGCGCATATTGTTGGTACATACAAACATACTTTTTTTTTTTTTTTTTTGTTATTTTAAACGACCGTTTTTGTCCACGTGCGAGTTTTACATTGTAACATAATAATATAGGTAATAATAAGAACTGTATAAAAACGACTAACCACTTATTGTGTGTGCACTTTAATTATTCGTGTTATAAAATTATCGTGGTGACGAAGTTACACGATTCGCTGTAACGAAAACAGCACTTTGAATTTAATCGTTTTTAAATAAACAACACACTCGAGACATTATGCATACATATATTATGTATACATGCTTATATATATATATATATAGAGAGAGAGAGAGAGATTTGGTAACAAATTCGGTGATAATTATATGACTATTTAAATATTCACGTATACACAAATAATTAAATTAATTACATTGTTAGTAATCACATATGTTTTTAATTTTATTTAACGTTGTTCGACGAGAAAGAGAGAGAGAGGTCAGTCGCAATTTCAATAACGCCTAATAAATGTGACCTAATCTAAGGACGCGGTTTAAACAATGGTTGACCTAAAATCACGACGTCAAACAAATTTATAAAAAATCATAAACGTACCGTGCCTGAACGCTCTGGATCGCCGAGTTTGAGGCGACGAAAAAAAATTGAGTTTTGCGGAGAATTCGGTGTCCAAATAATAGTCGTTTGTCGGTGGCAATACGAACACGAACTCGTCGAACACGAGTTTAATACATTTATAACGAAACGAAATTAATTAATTATTTACTAAGAACTGATATAATCGCACGAGCACAAACCAACGCACACTGTGAATAAATAATAATAACGATAATAATATAATAATAATAATAATAATAAAAAAATATTTAATTAAAAAAATTGATAATTATAAAATTTATTTTTGAAATTAAAAAAATAAAAGGAGTAAAACGGAAAAAAAATATTAAACAGATTGGTAATAAATTTATTTTGAAGTCGTTGCGACCGCCCGTTGGTGCATCCGAGCACAGTGCATCTGAATGCAGGAGGACCGCTCATTTAGGTTGGTCGGGCCGTCGTCCTTGGAGAACACGAAATGTGCAACATGCATTAGGCTGTCGAAAAACTGCATTTCGCCGTCGCCGCCCGGCGCGCACACACGCACACCCGCCCGCCCCCACCCGTCCGAACAAACGCTGCCGTCTGGCCGGAGGAGGGAATCACGAAGACGTCCGATGCACGGCCGGCGCCGAAGACGGCCGAACCACTCTCGCGCGGGGAGCGGTGGGGCACCGGCAGCACCCCCGACCCGCAAGTCTTTTTTGTCTCACGCCCCGCCCCGCCGCCGGCCCACGGTGCATTTCCTATAAAACCCCGCCGCTGCCGTTACCGCCCCCACCCCTGACTTCAACGCCGACAACGTCGTCGTCGGCGCCGCCACCACCGCCACTATCATCGCCGTTACCACCACTACCAACCACCATCACCGCCACCACCATCGACGTTGTCGACACTATATACACACAACACGGCTACCGCCGCGCCGCCACCTCCTCGACCACATCGCGCGCGCCTACCCTCGGCCTACTCGGATTGACCAGTGTGCGTGCGCGGTTTTTTACGCCTAAAAAAAAAAAAAAAAATGAGAGAAAAAAAGAGGGTCCCGGGCCGAACGAAATAATCGATTTTCGTTGCCGAAACGTCGTCGTCGTCGTCGTCGTCATCACCGCAGAAGATATATTATTATTATTATTATTATTATTATTATTATTACTATCGTCGTCGCGGCGAAGAAAAACAAGATAAAAATAAAAATAAAAATACGTTACAACGCGGATCGCGTTGAGGCAGGTCATGCTATACAGTACACACACGGTACACCGTGAATGATGTATATGTGTGTAATAATATATCATTATGTGAACGCTCGTCGAGCCGTCGTGAGTTACGCGCGTTAGTGATGATGGGCTTGCGTACTTACCGATGATGAGCACCATGTTGTGTGACCACCGGCGCAAGTGTTTCCTGACCGCTTGACGGTCGTGCGCCGCGGCCGGGCACGGACCGCATCCGACGGCCGTGCGGCGCTGCAACTGCATCGTCCGCGCCGCGTAATCGCACCCCGTGTACACGCGTGTATTATTATTATTAAAGTGCACTGTGCAGTTGTATGCAGCCGTCGGCGTCGTCGTCGTCGTCGACGAGCGCGTTACACTCTCTCTCGCGCGCGCGTATCAATAATTGGCGGGACGGCGCGCGCGGCTCTCTATACTCGGCCACACGACGGCGACGGTGACGGTGACGACGACGGTACGCGCGCACGGCGGACGGTCGCGTAGTATATTACAACACCGCGCGCCAGTGATCCGGCGTGTGCATGTATATGCATGTGTGCGCGCGCGCGTGTGTGCGTTTGTAAGTCAGTGTGTATGCGTTTGTAAGTGTGTGTGTGTATACGTGTGTGTGTTTAAATCTGAGCGCGCGCGCGTGTGTGTGTGTGTGTGTGTGTGTGTATATGTGTATGTGTGTATTTCGTCGGACGCGTTCTTCGGCAGTGACGTCACGAGTCTGCGGACTGGCCGGGCGGGCGGGTTGGCACGTCGTGATGCAACACGTAGTTGCATTCGTTCCCCACCAGTATACATTGCAACCGAACACATATACACACATATATAACATAATATAGTGTATGTATGTGTGTACGCTGAGTGTACGGGGGCGCCCCCGCCGGCCACCATCGACTTCCGCCTTTTTCCGTTCCCCTTCTCGTCCGGCCGAATTTTTTTTTTTTTTGTTATAATCACTTAGCAACCGAAAAAAAAAAGGGGAAGATAATCAATACTTCGGGTCTAGCCGGGCCACGCCAAAATACCGTCGTCTCTACGCCGCTGCACGTATATATACACGACCGCTTTTTTAAAAACTTATTTCACACACGCGCGTACGAGGCCGTTTTTTATCGACTCGGCGGCGGCGGCGGCGGCGGCCTATACGCTTCGGTGGTGGTGGTGGCGGCGGCGTAGGCCGGAATGGTAGGGAGAGTGGCGGCGTCGGCGGTCTGCGCGATAATGCACTCGAGGGAAAAACGAATACATTGCACAAAACCGAATCCCCAAAACGCATCGCGTCTTGCGCGCTCTTTTTCCGACCCGTCACCGCTCTCGTTAATATACATTATACTTGGGCTGCACTACATATGTAAATATCGTATTGTGTAGACACTACTCGCTCTTTGTATATATATACTTACGTATTTTCAACGAATTCGACTCGCTACACTTCCCGTACATTATCGCTTTCATATTGCACGTATACGTTTTAGACAAAATATAGGCAGACCTTATAACCTTATTTATGTATACTTGAATAAAAAATTTATATAGGTACTTCCTTACATGCGATCCGAAAAATGTTATGGGAACTTACAATAATATTATAACCTATGCGCCGATAACTGCAGCTATATACGCAGGTGGTGATAAACATAATATCCATGCAATGCCTTATGTATATATAACATTAATAATATTATGAGGACGTCGAACATTATTCATAACAATATTAATACAAAGATATTTATTATGTTATAGTGTTATACTGCACACTTATTAGTCAAACATATATACAAGAGTTATAGAATGCACGCGATGTCTATCCATCTTTTCGGGTTCTACTAGACCAGGTGGGGATTTTTGACATAACCCCTTTTATAAATAATAGATGTTTGTTCCTCCGCCAATGCATAGTTTTGTTTTATTCGTTCTAGCGGATAATTTCTCCAATAAATTTTAACGTCAAAATATTTTAATACTTACATCTACTACAATAGACAACAATACTAAAAGCTATAGAATAATTGTTTTTTTAGTACAAACAAGAAAAATATTAAATTAACTTACCATATAATATATTAATACATTTTTATTAACACATATATTTCTTATATTTAAATAGGCAATTAAAATTAGAAGTAAGAAAATTCCGTCTCCCCCCCCCCTATGCCCACCCAAATGACGATTCTGATAGGTTTGTATGCATTCTTGCAACGGGCGTATCTAATGGACCGACCGAATACGAAATGCGATGGGGTGCGTCCCAGACAGACCGCTAACGATTCTCGTTTTTTTTTTTTTTTATATCTTCGGGGTATGCAGTTTTTGCGAATCGGCCTAAAACAGTTTCTCTCTTGAAAAATTTCCATTTCTTTTTTTTATTATTATTTTGTCGTCGGCGTGACAACCCTCTTTGTTCAGATACGTCGTCCTCTCTTTTTTTTTTGCCTGAAATATGTATATATAATATATATTATATATTATATAGTGTATACATATATTTTCGTTCAGACATTGTTCTGAAGGGTCACAGCGGCGGTGGCGGCAGCGGTATTAGCAGGAGGATGTATTTATATGTATATTATGTACATACTGCAATTTATGTATTACATAGGCTTGGCGTACATACATATATATATGTATATATATACTACGGGGGTTGCGCTCCGCGTGGTTGCCGAATTTAGCTGGGCTTTTCTTTGTCGTCTCGTACTGCATGTGCCCCGTGCACGCACCGCCCGCCGCCGACCCGTCTGCCGTCGCTGCCGCCGTCTGGTGCCGATAGCGAGCGGCAGCGGCGGCGTCGGCGGCGGCGTAGGCCCACGTCGATAAAATTCCCGGCGAATTTGCATCTTCCCTCTGGCCGACGCCGCCCCAAAACGTTCGGAACGACGGCGGCGGCGGCGGCGGCGGCGGCGATGGTGAAGTGAGTGCAGCGACTGTGCATTGCCGGGCGACGGAAGTGCGGGGCCGGTGCAGCGGGTGGCAAGGAACGTGCGGCGGCGGCGGCGGGTGGCGGCGCGGCGTCCGGTGCGTAACCGAAAAAAAATAAAATGCCGCCGCCGACGAAAATTAAACGGCCGCCGCCACCGCCGCCGCGAAAAAAGAATTTCGTTGATCGATCGCCGCCGCGGCCCGCCTGTACCCGTTCTCGCCATCGCACCCACTCGTCTCGCCGCCAACCGTCGTCCCAAACGCACGCATTGCACGGCGGCGTTATCGGCGCGTCTGGCCTCTTACGAGCGTGTCGGCGGCGGCGGCGGCGGCGGCGAGTGCATGTACAGGGCGAAACAGATGCAGCTGCAGCGATCGCGTTATTTTTAATT